>NC_135412.1:26791032-27081032 GCF_051991245.1 Festucalex cinctus
ACAACAAAAAAGCTATTCATGTAGTACTCAATTACATATCACAGTTATGTGTAATTATTTACACGTTTAAAATGTATATATTTTTCATACCAACTCAATATTTTGTTTAGGTTTTAATTAACTCATTTTTGGTTCTCTATTCAAAACTACTCATATTAAATGTATAATATTAAGGATCTCATTTACCCATTACCTAGCATAGTGAAATTTAATTAATAATATTACTTGTAATCTGTTGTCTCCTTTTAATTGAGTAGATCTTGTGCTTTTTTTTATTTTTATTACCGTATAATTGGCTCTGACTTTCAGCAATCAAATTAATCACTTAAACAGCCTTTTACCAGCAGAAAAAAACATTTCCAGACTGAAAGGTTACATGCTCCAAACAGACAAGGAGAAGCATATCCATATCTATCCATTTAAGGGGTAGGGAGGCTTTCAGCCAATAGGCCTAATGATGTCACTGGCCTCCATGAACATCTGTCCATGCACGGTGACGTCAAAACCACTTCTACTCAGTCTCTTGCTAAAATGATCTTCACCTCCACTTTGTTGCCTTTTCTATATAGGCTAATAAGACTGGGGTTAAATTACAAATGACAGTATTTTATTTCTGTAGTATTTGTCATCTGGGATTGGCTCAAAATAACCCATGCCATGACCTTAATGGGGGCAAGCTGTGCAGAAAATCCAAGCTATTAAAGGTGACTTATGGAGTGCCTCAAGGGTCTGTAATAGGTCCTAAATTATTCATATTTTATATGGATTATATCTGCAATGTTTCTAGAATACTCAACTAAGTTTTATTTGTGGATGATACTATGTGCTGCAAAAACCTTGAACAGCCTCTGAATACTGTTGAAAGTGAACTGAACACACTGAAAAACTTTATTTGTGTCACGCCGCCACCTGCGTGACAGGCCATGCTTTTATTTTGTTATCCATGTTTCCTGTATTATTGTGAAAATCCTACTCTCCTATCACTCCAGGTCACTTACCCTTCCTGCCGCTCCATAATCACCGGTCCCCGCCCATGATTACGAACACCTGCCACCAATCAGACTGACAATAAAAGCCACCCACATTCTACCCTCAGTGCCGAAGTGTCACAGTTAGTGCATGGAAGCGTCCCACAGTCCTCGAGTCCTTGTTGTTTTGCCTTGTTTTTGTGCCTTATCCTCCACAGCGGAGCGCCCTTAGTTACCCCTTGTGCCTTGAGCCTTGTTTCCTCCCTAGCGGAGCGCCTTTTGTTGTCCCCTGTACCTTTTGCCCTTCTGCTCCGCGGGAGGTTTCTGTCCTCCCTGAGCTCGCCTTAGGACACCTGCGTTACCGTTTGACAGGTGTACCGCCCCAGTCAAACTCCCCACCTGCCACTGTCCCCGGAGCGGGTCGCGGCCGCGCCGCGGCGCTTGGCGCCAGAAGCGAGAGCCCCGCGCGGGGCTCGCCCTCCCGCCTCACCGGGGACAGTGGCAGGTGGGGAGTTTGACTGGGGCGGTACACCTGTCAAACGGTAACGCAGGTGTCCTAAGGCGAGCTCAGGGAGGACAGAAACCTCCCGCGGAGCAGAAGGGCAAAAGGTACAGGGGACAACAAAAGGCGCTCCGCTAGGGAGGAAACAAGGCTCAAGGCACAAGGGGTAACTAAGGGCGCTCCACTGTGGAGGATAAGGCACAAAAACAAGGCAAAACAACAAGGCAACAGGAACAAGGACTCGAGGACTGTGGGACGCTTCCATGCACTAACTGTGACACTTCGGCACTGAGGGTAGAATGTGGGTGGCTTTTATTGTCAGTCTGATTGGTGGCAGGTGTTCGTAATCATGGGCGGGGACCGGTGATTATGGAGCGGCAGGAAGGGTAAGTGACCTGGAGTGATAGGAGAGTAGGATTTTCACAATAATACAGGAAACATGGATAACAAAATAAAAGCATGGCCTGTCACGCAGGTGGCGGCGTGACAATTTGACGTCAATAAACTATTGCTAACGTTTATTGCCTTTGGTCCTAAAAAAAAAAATCGGTTTTGCTTGTGTTTCTTCTAATTGAAGCTGATCGAATAAATGAACCAACCAAAATGGATACATGGATAGTATATTTATAATACTGTAATTTCAAATCGCAAAACTTAAAGGATGCCCTGCGATTGGCTGGCAACAAGTTCAGGGTGTACCCCGCCGACTGCCCAAAGCCAGCTGAGATAGGCTCCAGCACCCCCCGCAACTCTTGTGAGGAAAAAGCAGTCAAGAAAATGGATGGATGGATGAAAACTTAAAGGAGAGTGAGTGATTTATTTCATCATAGTCATCCATTTCTCATTTTCATTTCTCAGAAACAAGCATAACAAGAACATTGATAACCACTTGCTTTACACCACTTCAAGACTGGAGCAAAAACTACAAACTGTGCAAGCTGAAAAGTTAAAGTTCACATGTAGGAAAGTAAAAGAGGATTAATTCATGTGTCTTCTTTGTTCAGACTTGCTCAGTGGTCTGATAAGTGGATGAGAGAGATTTGTAAATGAGCCAATGTGCATTTGGGAATCAATCAGGCCAGAATCAAAGGGGAGAAGATGAAGCAGGAACACAATGAGGGGGGCAATGCATTGTAGCACATGTTCGAAGAAAATATGCAAATCTTGGGGGTGGCAAGGGTGGTAATGTGTCGGTTGTGAATGATCCGGTTCTTTGAAGTAAACGAGAGGAGCAGACTTCTAATTGGGAGCTGATTTGCTGCTTTTTCTTGCATTTTTCTCTGTTGCAGAATTAGTCAAGCTTTGTGGCTGTGGCTGTGAGTACACTAAGCAGAAGGGCGAAAGGGGGAGACACACAGCACAGTGAGGATACAAAGTGGAGTAAAGGAGAGACGAGAGTGTGTGAGAGCATTTCTGTAACCTCCTGACTACCAACAATTCAAATTTGTCCTCTCTAGTGGACCTTTTTAAACCTGAATATCTCCCACCCAGTGCATACGATTGAATTAACTCTATCGAGGACATTCAGAGCTTTCCAATGATACCAAATGTGTACGGGCGGGGCTTTGCTACCTTTGATTGCATCATAAAAGAAAATGGCTTCCCTCAGTGCAAGCACTTTTTAAGGAAGAGGAAAAAAGTAAGTGTATAACACTTTTTATTGAACAAATTTAGGCATTAAATGTTGTTAGCATGGCGGACGAGTGGTTAGCACGTCTGCCTCCCAGTTCTGAGGACTCCGGTTCGAGTCCAGGCTACGGCCTTCCTGGGTGGAGTTTGCATGTTCTCCCCGTGCCCGCGTGGGTCTTCTCCGGGTACTCCGGTCTCCTCCCACATTCCAAAGACATGCATGGCAGGTTAATTGGGCGCTCCAAATTGTCCCTAGGTGTGCTTGTGAGTGTGGATGGTTGTTCGTCTCTGTGTTCCCTGCGATTGGTTGGTAACCGGTCCAGGGTGTCCCCCGCCTACTGCCCAGAGCCCGCTGAGATAGACGCCAGCACCCCCCACGACTCTTGTGAGGAATAAGCGGTCAAGAAAATGGATGGATGGATGTTGTTAGCATGTTTTCTATAAGACTCTTAAGAACACATTAAAGTATTGATTGAATTATTTTAACTGTATTTGAGCCTAGCATTTAAGTTTTAAAAAATGTCCTCTGTAGTGGACACATCAGAGCTTAAAAATAAAAAAAACTTTATTTATTTATTTATTTATTTATTTTGCAGTATTCCAGTTACTTCACAAAGATTGGGGAATATCAAAATAAACATGATTGGACAATATTTTTTTTCCTGGTAGTCAGGAGGATATTGTGAGAGACTACACACAGACAAGGTGAAAAAATGTGCGGCAACAAATGCAGTCAAATTTGAAATATTTTTAATATTAGTCGATAGTTTGAGGGGAAAGTGCAGACTTATAAAATTTCATATCGGATGCTGATACCAGGGTCTTGGGTCGATAACTGACAGGAATTTGAAATTTGTAGAAAAGAAATTTGCAAGTAATCGAATAGAACATCCTTACACAATATGGTAGACAAAAATCCAACGTCTTTAATCCCTTTAAATGATATATAAATGATATATATATCCATCCATCCATTTTCTTGACCGCTTATTCCTCACAAGGGTCGCGGGGGGTGTTGGCGTGATATATATATATATATATATATATATATATATATATATATAGAGAGAGAGAGAGAGAGAGATATTGTATTTTCACGACTATAAGGTGCATCTAAAAGCCTAATACTAATACTTTACCTCAGAGAAAATAATAAAACAGCTGTTTCTTCATTTTGGGAGTGAATGGAGTTGTCAGAAAGCTGGATTTTAATTTATTAATAAAGTTTGACTGACCTATCTGACTGTTTTATTGACGTTCCCTTTAGCGCAGCACCATGTGGTTTTTCCAAGTGGTAATTAATTTTGCACATAAAAGAAGCAACTGAAAACAAATGAGAAGCCACTTAGGAACCCAGTGTATAGAACCAGCTCTTCAAATTTCCATCACTAGCATGAAAAAGAAAACCTTACAGTATTTTTTGTGTAGTGTAAAAAAATAAAATAAGAAAAAAGTTGTACAGTATTAAGATGTACACTCATCTTCAGTCTCATTAAATCCCGAAAGGAACTGTGCAGTACTTGAGGTCCTGCATGGTCTCATTAGACAATGTGCTTCTCCCAGGCAGGAGGTCACATCACTCACCCATTGTCAGGCTGTGATAAGAGGACTTTTCTTCCATGCTAAGAAAAGAAGAGTGTTCCATGAGGTGTGAGATGACAATTGGACTAGTGACTAATATCATTTCAATAGGCAGGCAACGTCCAGTGATGAGGTGCAAAAATAACTTTTCTTCAAAAGACTTGGTTTCAAAAGAAATGCACTACAAAATATGTTTTGGGATGCTGTTTCCTGTTTCCTCCGGTTCGACAACACATGTCAGTTGGGGGTGCATGAGGGGTGTGAGCAATGACTCATTTGAGACAGAGCAGCAGATGGTTGGCAGCGAATGAAAACTAGTTGCAGTAGCTTTCACAGCTGGGAACTGTTAGGCGTTGAATGAATTCCCACTCTGGTGGTGTGAATGTAAATGGTTTGCTGGGCAAAACTCTGAATTTCAGAATTATATTCAATGGATGAATTTGAATTGACGGATATTTTCCTGGACCAAATTTTGTTCCCAGAACATCCCTGTTTGTAGTAATCCTTTATTTAGGTACTTTACAGGGTAAAGGTGTTGCATCTCTTGATAAGCAGTTCCTCAAATGTTTTGTCATTGAGCCAAGATCGTTCTGTGTTACCATCATGTCAAATTATTATTATTTTTTTTAAATTTACATTTTAAGGATCTGTTTTATCTGAGTAGGCTTTACATGATCATAAAACCAATTGCTGCACCTTATTGTAGTCACTATAATTACGTATTGTGTATATACTGACTAAGCAGTATTTGTATGAAATTAAGTTGTAAATCAGCTTATACTGTGGCACTTCATTGTTAAATACGCTTTAATTTTGCATCAGGAATTTCTTTGAATTTCAATTATATTACCTGCAATTCGAATTTGAATTGCAATTGTACTTCCTGTTTGACATCAATTCAAATTCAAGGATGGAATTGGAATTTTTGGGTCAATATCAATTCAATTATGACACCCCCCATTATCAATATTTTCTACTTATATAAATTGGTAACTCAAATCACTTGTATCTCAAATCAACTTTCCTCATTGAAATGATATGTTTAACAACTATCTGGTTTTGTTAGCCCGGCTATGCTATTTTAGACTTGGACTTAGACTTGACTTTAACATTATGGGTTAGCACTGAGCTAGCATATTTTTGTAAGGCAAATGTATGTGGCTTGGTTAAAAACTCAACATGTACTTTCTCTTTGTTTTATGTTTAGCTATTAAAGGGGAAGTCAACCTTGAATATTTCTTGACAATAATATGTTATACTGCATGTGACCTCACTAGTCTAAACATGATATTCTGATTAATATAACATTTGTGAAAATGAGTTATAAGCAAAATCCAGCCGTTTTTATCCATCTCAGGGTTGGCCATTTTGCCACTTGCTGTCGACTGAAGATGACATCACAGTTGCTCATGGGTCAAGCAACAACCAATCACAGCCCACCTGTTTTCTGAAGGTGATCTGTGATTGGTTGTTACCTGAGACCTGAGCAACTGTGATGTCATTTTCACTCGACAAGAAGTGGCAAAATGGCCGTCTTCTGATATTGATAAAAAGTACTGCAGTTTGCTGCTTAACTCAAATTCCACTAACGCAATATTTTATTTTATTTTTTTTTATGTAAACTTCAACTGGCAATGCCAATAAACAGCTTGAAGGAATCACGTTATCTTTGTGAAGATTGAAGGAAAACAGTCACAATACAAAGAACAATAGTAACATTTAAACACATTCACAAAATATTCAAAGACATTTAAAAGTAAAGACCTAAACTAAAAGTCCATATAGTAAACTTGATTTAAAAAAAAACAAAAAAAACAACTATTAAAGGTATGGGAATGATACATTGGCATGTATCATACAAGCCAATGTTATCACATGTGAACTGCGTCAGTGAGCATTATAATTATCAACGGTAAATGGATATTTTGTCATCACATGGCCTTGATTCTCAGCGTTGATCTGCAAACAAGACACTTCTTCTTGATATCTGTGAGGCTGGAAGGAAGAATTTGTTGGAGTGGAAAGCAGCCGCTCCATCAGGAAATGAGATTTATGTGATTAGAAAATGAAAAACTTGATTAGCTGTATCTCTGCTATCATAATAAGGCCAAAGCCCTCCTCCTGCAACATATGAAGGCAAAGTGGAGGTGATACGAACACATAGCCTGCCCATCATCCTCCCACCACGAGCTCCTTCGGTAATCTTTTTTTTTTTTTTTCCATAATTTTAGCTCTGTAAAAGTATCGCCTCAGCGCCCATAATTGTCCCTGCAGAGGACGATGACGCGGCTGAGTCTGCATTCCTCTTTATTAATCTAAGCAAAGACAGCCTCACTTTATCTGCAGCATTGCAATGATGTGATGGCCCTTTTCCTCCATGATTGAGAAGGCAACATATTTCCACGCAACTTCCCCTCTGACACACATTGAATACAACGTTGAGGTGACATTCTTGTGCACCGGAGGCTGTGGTGTCCTTGAATTAGACACCAATAGCCTACTCTGCTCTGGGGGATGTCCTGACTCTCTGAACTGAACTCTTGCCTGGCTTCAGAGAGAATGGCAGTTGGAATTCTGAAGTTTGTTGTAAATTTGACCCCCAGATATGCCATATTCTCAATTTTTAAAAGTTCCAGTGACTTCAGTCATTTGGTAAATGTAGCAGTGTTATTAGAACAGGATGTCTTCTTTATAGAAGCATATTAAGAGGCGTAAAGTTTTTGTTTTGTTTTTTTCCGAGGGATGCTTCCTCTATTCAGCAAAGGACACAAGCTGCCTGTTAAGATAACTTGATGTCACACATGCAGTGCTACACATCTTTTCCTTGATTACAAAAAAATTGAGATCAATGTGATGACTTTTCTAAAAGCCATTTGAGCTCTTGGTTGGAAAAAGAACATTAATCATTGAAAGTAGTTCAGTATTCTGACCTTTTACCGTGCTGACAGTCAACCACAAACAGGGTTATAATAGCTATGGATTTTTCACTACAGCTAGTTTGTATTTTGTTTCGACGGTCAATTTTCAATTTCAGTTAGTATTAATTACCCAGATAGCAATACACTGAATAAACATTGAATAAACGTTGATTATTTCATCCAAATTATCAGTATGGTTGACATTGAAATTTCCGACAATAAACAACATTGAATCAATGTCGCAATACCTCAGGAAGGCTTCAGCTGTCATGACTAGGGTCATGCGAGGGTTATGTTTACTGTCATGACGAGGGTCATGCAAAGGTTATGCTTACGGTCATGACTAGGGTCATGCAAGGCTTATGTTTAATGTCTTAACTAGGGTCATGCAAGGGTTATGTTTACTGTCATGACTAGGGTCATGCAAGGGTTATGTTTGGGTCATGACCATGAGGTCAAGTGTCTGTTTTGAACTGATGTAACCAGCATCTAGTTTCAACTGGTAAGACGCTATGTGATGTCAGAAGCTATGTGATGTCAAGAATCTTTAATCTCTTTATCTGGTCAACAGCCAATCAGATAATTCCATGTCAGTCCTTTTACCCACATGTATGGCCACAACCAATCAGATCGATTCGCTGTCTATATAAGCCTGTCTGAGAAGTGTGTGTTTTGTCGGATTATTGCCTCCGTTCCATCTGGCCACCTTCTCCTCTGTTCCTCGATGCCTTCTCGTTGTTTCTGTTCTAGTCAAGTTAGTTCCACGCCTCTCGACGTTATGCGAATAAAGTGTTAAACTCTTATTTGTGTCTGCGTGTTTGGGATCCAACTTGAGCACATGACATCAGCTGCCCGGTTGAGTGAGGACTGCTAGCCGTAGACTCTGAGACGCGGCCATATTGAACGAGAGTGATGGTGTGTTCCATTTGAGCGCTGCATTCAGAATGAATGACCACTCTTGATGAGCTTTGCGTGCCTGTAGCGAAATCATGACGGCAATATTTCATCCACGGTGGAAATGCAAAATGTTTGTAGTCTGTATATATGTTGTGCATATTTGACATGACGCTGTCTGGCGTCCTGCAGAATTATGACGTCGCCACATCATGCAACGGAAATTCATATTTTGAATCCTGGGAAAAACAGAACCGTTTTATTGAATAAATCCTTTAACATGATAATTGCCATATTATTATTATTGGAACAATTATTATTATTATTATTATTATTATTATTATTATTATTATTATTATTACTATTATTATTATTATTATTATTATTATTATTATTATTATTGGAACATGGGCGTATTATATGTTGCCTGTAAAAAATGAAAGCACGTCATGGCACATGGTCAGGATCAGGGACATTTATACCACTGTCACGATTGAGGCGTGGTGGTGGACCAAATGCAGGGAAGCAGAAACAACAAACAAACTCAAGAAAGGCAAACTTGGGAGGAACTATGGGGCAAAAATCCGGCAGCATGTCAGGAGGAAATAACAACATTGGATCGACGCAGACAGTGGGGAGACAAGATACTAAATACACACACACACACACACACACACACACACACACACACACACTAATTGACAATTAGACACAGCTGGGCAAGACACAAGTGCCAGAGGATGCTGATTGGTTGACACAAGAGAAAGAGCAGGAAAACACAGGTGGACTTGACAAATCTTGACAAGACTCGGGGGACACACAAGGACAACAACGCAAAACACAGATCATGATTAAACTTAGAGAAACGTGAGGACAAAATCAAACTAAACCTAAATTAAACCTAAGCCAGGACAAAAGTAACAAAATCAACCCAAAGCATGACAACCACTTTTTTCCCCGACCGATACTCAACTCTTGAACAGTCACCGACACTGACACCAAATACCAATACCACTAGTAAATAAAATTCCCCACCCAAAAATGACAGATGATTTAAAAAGAAATACTTTTATACCCCAATATATTATATTGGGATATAAATTATATATTACCGTATTTTTCCTTAACATTGCATGAAATAAATGGCAATTCATATAATTTCTAATTTCTTGTTCCTGATCGTAAAACGGCTCCAGGAGGGCGGCCGATAATGGTTTCATCCCCGCCGCGAGTCGCCCATCATAGTCAGGATGGTACCACCTCTGCCTGAATTTGAGGCAGGAAAGAACCTAATAAACTGTTTTACAAAATAAACCCTGGTGGGAGACGTTTTGGACATTTTTTCTTGATTTAGTGGTCCAGCTATTAATTTCTGAGCAGAAAATATGTTTTACTGGTTATACTTGAACCATTTCAGGCTTCTCAGAGAATATGAGTCACCTCAAAAGTGGGTATACAAAGTAGAAGTATTTTGGTTACGCTCACAGACACTGATCAATAACTGCCGCATTCATCTCCATTTCTGTTGAGAGAATTTCTCCTGTTGCTTCCGATGCTGAAAGATGAGAAACATGCAACGAAGTAAGGTCTCAGATGATGTCTTTTCCCAAAGTTCAAAGCAGTCTAAGAATCAATTCCATGAAAAGTCACAACAACAAATCCAGTTATGCACATTTTAAGTTAATGGATTGCTTCATATATATATATATATATATATATATATATATATATATATATATATATATATATATTGTCACGCCGCCACCAGAGTGGCGGTTCATGCTTTTGTTTTCAAAGTCAGGTTCCCGTTTTATTTTGAAAGTATTAACTCTCCTCTCACCCCAGGTCACTTACCCTTCCTGCAGCTCACTGATTACCGGTCCACGCCCATGATCACCACCACCTGTTCCCAATCAACCCGGACATAAAAGCCACCTGCATTCTCCCCTCCGTTGCCGAAGTGTCACATCTCAGTGCATGGAAGCGTCCTCACAGCCCTTGTTCCACAGTCCTCGTTCGATGTCTAGCCTTGCTTTGTCTTGCGCCCTTGGTTTGCCCCTTGTTTTCCTCCCTAGCGGAGCGCCTTTAGTTGTCCCTGTTTTTGAGTGCCCTTGTTTTATCTCCAGTTTGGAGCTTTTTCTGTTCTGCCTTTTTTCCCTCCTTGAGAGGTGTTTTTTGTTCAATTGGATTAAAGTTGCAGCCTTGTTGGCCAACTTACACTCTGCGTCTGAGTCCTACCTTCTCGCTCCGTGTCAGTACACTTCGGCCAGCATGGACCCAGCGGAGAAGTTGGAGGCTGCACTTCGACGACAGGCCGTCCGCCTGTCGCAGACGGAGGAGGTCCAGCAGGCGATGGCCACCCGCATGGGAGAGCTCGTTGGACAGGTGCAGGAGCTAATGAGCCACCTGCGACCCTCCACGCCGGCCATCACGAATCCAGAGACAGCAGAACCACCGATCCCGACTCCAGCCTTGACCGGGGCTGGTTTGAGACTGGCTCCCCCGGAGCGATACTCGGGAGACCAGGGACAATGTCAGGCATTCCTAACCGAATGCGACTTACATTTTGAACTTTCGCCACAGGCTTTCCCCACTGACCGTTCCCGTGTGGCCTTCATGATTTCACATCTGACCGGAAGAGCCAGAGACTGGGCCACCACGGAATGGGCAAGGCACTCCCCGACTTGCTCAACCGCAGCCGGGTTTAGCAGGGCACTTCGTCTCGTGTTCGATCCAACTAACATGGATCGGGAAAAGACTCGAGAACTTAGTAACCTCAGACAGGGCAGAGAATCGGTGAATGACTACGCAATCCGATTCCGATCTCTAGCGGCCAGGAGTGGCTGGAATGACACAGCTCTTTTTGACCACTTTTTAAAGGGGCTTTCCACAACTATGCAAGAGCTCCTATTGCCCGTAGACTTGCCTGGCGATCTGGACTCATTGATCTCATTGGCCATTCGCACCGATCATCGACGGCGAGATCTTTTGCAGACCAGCAGACATCAACGAGGACACGGTTCCGGATTCTTCCGGCATCCGGAAGCAAGAGGCCCTCCGCGAGGTGTCCTTCCCCAGTCACCCACCGCGGGAAGGCCCAGCGAGAGTGACGAGGAGCCGATGCAGCTGGACCGCGCCCGATTGTCTCACCACGAACGCCAGCGACGTCGTCAAGAGGGGCGATGCTACTACTGTGGAGAACAAGGCCATCTGGTGGTAGCTTGTCCCACCAAGAGAGGCTCTCCGGTGAGTACCGCGACTCACCAGCAAGGCAAAAACCGAAAACTCACGCAAGTCACGATTTCCTGCAATACCACTCCCACAGACCTACTAGCTCTCATTGACTCTGGAGCGGACGAGAGCCTCATGGATTGGGGGCTGGTGAAGAAATTGCAGGCCGGCACGGAACCACTTACTACCCACATGAGGGCCAGGGCGCTCAATGGCAAAGATCTATTCCTCATCACGCACGTCACAGAACCACTCGAGATCCACATTGGGCAGCACAGAGAACTCCTTCGCTTCCATGTCTTCCGGTCCCCATCACACACACTGGTCCTGGGTCATCCCTGGTTGCAGTTGCACAACCCCCGCATCGACTGGCGATCGGGGCGAGTCCTGGACTGGGGAGATGATTGTGACCACCATGGGGTGGAGCGGCCAGCGGCAGAGACACCTCCCGCTGCCATCCGACAGGTGTCTCTCGAGAATGACCAGGATTACCCGGACCTGAACACCGTTCCCTCCTGCTATCATCCGCTCAGGGAGGTGTTCAGCAAGACCAAGGCCATGTCACTTCCCCCACATCGATCCTATGACTGTGCGATCGAGTTGATTCCTGGATCTACCATCCCCAAGGGGAGATTGTACTCGGTGTCGGGTCCCGAACGCAAGGCCCTAAACGAGTACATAGACACTTCCTTGAAAGCAGGACTTATCCGGCCATCGTCATCGCCAGCTGGAGCCGGATTTTTCTTTGTGGGCAAGAAGGATGGCTCATTACGCCCTTGCATTGACTACAGTCCTCTGAATGAAATCACAGTCAAGAATCGTTATCCCCTGCCTTTGATGTCTTCAGTATTCGACCAGCTCCAGCAAGCCAAGATATTCACCAAACTGGATCTCCGCAACGCTTATCACCTTGTCCGTATTCGTGCAGGGGATGAGTGGAAGACTGGCTTCAATACTCCCCGAGGCCACTACGAATACTTAGTAATGCCTTTTGGACTCACTAATGCACCAGCGGTTTTCCAGGCCATGATTAATGATGTACTCAAGGACTTCCTCGACCAGTTCGTGTATGTGTATCTGGACGACATATTGATCTACTCACCGGATTTGAAAACCCACCAGCACCATGTCACCCAGGTCCTGAAACGCTTGCTAGAAAACAAGCTCTTTGTAAAGGCTGAAAAGAGCCTTTTTCATGCGGACACAGTCTCGTTTCTGGGATTCATCGTATCTCCGGGCAGAGTCGAGATGGAGCTGGAGAAGGTCAGCGCGGTCCGGGACTGGCCCACACCGGAATCCAGAAAAAAGGTGCAACAATTCCTAGGCTTCGCCAACTTTTACCGTCGCTTCATCCGCAACTTCAGCTCCATCGCTGCTCCACTCCATGCCTTGACCTCGCCACAGCAACGCTTCACCTGGACCCCGGAAGCCAACACTGCCTTCAAGGAACTCAAGAAAAGATTCACAGAGGCCCCGATACTCAGAGTTCCTGATCCTACCCGCCAGTTCGTGGTCGAGGTGGATGCCTCCAATCTGGGTATCGGGGCCGTCCTATCCCAAAGGAGCCAGGAAGATGGGAAGGTGCACCCCTGTGCATTTTTGTCCAGAAAGCTCTCCAAGGCTGAGCGCAATTACAGCGTGGGAGACCGAGAATTGCTGGCTGTCAAGGTCGCCTTGGAAGAATGGAGGCACTGGCTGGAGGGCGCGGAACACCCCTTCATCATCTGGACAGACCACCGCAACCTGGAATACCTACGTCATGCCAAAAGACTGAACCCACGACAGGCCAGATGGTCATTGTTTTTTAACAGGTTTTCGTTTTCTCTAACTTACAGACCCGGAAGCAAGAACGTCAAAGCAGATGCTCTGTCCCGAATCCATGACCCGGAAACCACAACAGCCGAACCTGAACCCATCCTGCCTAGGGATTGCATTGTCGGAACCATGTCCTGGCAGGTTGAAGAGGATGTCAAGGAGGCTCTCCAAGACACGATCGCTCCAAAGGAGTGTCCACCACGACGGCTCTACGTCCCGGAGGGTCTACGAGCGCAGGTGATCAATTGGGCACACACCTCTCGTCTTTCTTGCCACCCAGGTACTCGCAGGACCCTATACGTCGTCGCCCGGAGATTTTGGTGGCCTTCAATGGAGACCTCGGTACGTGATTATGTCAAGGCCTGCCCAGTCTGCGCCCGGAATAAATCATCAAATCAACCCCGGATGGGTCTCCTCCAACCACTGCCGATCCCCTCAAGGCCCTGGGCGGAGATTTCTATGGACTTTGTGACTGGACTTCCCACTTCGCATGGTAAAACCACAATACTCACTGTCGTCGACCGCTTTTCTAAGATGGCCCGCTTTATCCCATTACCTAAGCTTCCCTCAGCCAAAAGAACCGCCGAAGTCATGATCGACCAGGTGTTCAGGATCCATGGATTCCCGCGGCACATAGTGTCGGACCGCGGTCCCCAGTTTGTTTCTCGTTTTTGGAGGGAGTTCTGCAGAGCCATAGGGGCTAAGGCGAACTTGACCTCAGGCTACCACCCAGAGGCCAATGGACAGGCCGAGAGGCTCAACCAACAGCTGGAGACCGGACTACGATGCTTGGTCTCCCAAAATCCGTCCTCCTGGAGCAAGAACTTGGTCTGGGTTGAACTGGCGCATAACTCCTTACCCACCTCTGCCACAGGAATCACGCCGTTCAAATGTGTTCACGGATACGATCCACAGTACTTCGCGGACCTGGAGGAGGAAGCCTCAGTCCCCTCGGTCCTCGCCATGATCCGCCGATGTCGCCGAATCTGGTCAGCAGCTCGACTGGCACTTCAACGTCAAGGCGACAGGGTGAAAAGAGCTGCTGACCGGAGGAGGAGGGTCGCGCCACAGTACCAGCCAGGGCAGAAGGTATGGCTTTCAACAAAAAATCTTCATCTCAAAGTTCCCTGTCCAAAGTTGGCCCCGAGATTCGTGGGGCCATTCCCAGTTGCAAAGACTATAGGCCCTGCCGCCGTGCGCCTTCGCCTGCCTCGTTCCCTCCGCACCCACCCTACCTTCCACGTGAGCCAGGTCAAGCCAGTCCAGGACAGTTCCCTGGTCCCGCCCGAGCCCGCGCCGCCCCCTCCGGAGATGGTGGAGGGGGGCCCGGTCTATAAAGTAAGAAAGTTGTTGGACGTCAGAAAGCGGGGCCGGGGACACCAATACCTGGTGGATTGGGAGGGTTACGGGCCAGAAGAGAGGCAGTGGGTGCCCGCCCGGTTCATCGTGGACCCCTCCCTCATCGACGATTTCTATGAAGAGCACCCTGACATTCCTGGGCCGTCGAGAGCCGGCCGTTGAGGGGGGGGTACTGTCACGCCGCCACCAGAGTGGCGGTTCATGCTTTTGTTTTCAAAGTCAGGTTCCCGTTTTATTTTGAAAGTATTAACTCTCCTCTCACCCCAGGTCACTTACCCTTCCTGCAGCTCACTGATTACCGGTCCACGCCCATGATCACCACCACCTGTTCCCAATCAACCCGGACATAAAAGCCACCTGCATTCTCCCCTCCGTTGCCGAAGTGTCACATCTCAGTGCATGGAAGCGTCCTCACAGCCCTTGTTCCACAGTCCTCGTTCGATGTCTAGCCTTGCTTTGTCTTGCGCCCTTGGTTTGCCCCTTGTTTTCCTCCCTAGCGGAGCGCCTTTAGTTGTCCCTGTTTTTGAGTGCCCTTGTTTTATCTCCAGTTTGGAGCTTTTTCTGTTCTGCCTTTTTTCCCTCCTTGAGAGGTGTTTTTTGTTCAATTGGATTAAAGTTGCAGCCTTGTTGGCCAACTTACACTCTGCGTCTGAGTCCTACCTTCTCGCTCCGTGTCATATATATATATATATATATATATATATAGTGCTTTAACTACACCATCTGGTGCTCAAAGCCTTCACCATTGAAACCTCACATTCACCCATACACTAACATACCAGTGGTCGCCTGCTGCCATGTCCACTGGGAGAAAATCGGGGTTCTGTGTCTTGCTAAAGGACACTTCAACATGGTCACCAGGGGTGAGGATCGAACCCACAACCCCAAGGATGGATAATTGTGCTGGACTGGAATTGCTCAACATGACATTGCTAATCATGCAGTTACGATGCTCACTCTGCTCACTCAACTCTGGGGCTTTTCACTAAAGGTTTGCGACGCCTTTGCACCGCGCTAACCGGTAAAAATGGAGCAATCTGGGAGTGCCTAATTCACTAAACACACGCAGATGGGGAAATCCGTCACTAAGTGCTCTGCCGAACAGATTGCGTCACGGTGCGCCGGTGTTATTTGCGCGTATGTAAATTAGGTAATTTGCATGCATTTGACGCAAAATATGCCCACCCCAATGCAAATGAGACTCATTGATATGCAGCGTCTAATTCACTAACGCCAGCGCAAATAGCAACACTTCGTTTGCGGAGGCAAATAACGTTTTTGGAAAGCATGTATTAACCTCACGCACCTCAATCTCCGCCAGTGCTTGCCATTTGCAGCACAACATGCGTGGCTGATCACGCAGAGACGAGAGAAAGAGAGAAAGAGGGGGAAATATTTCCGTGTTAGTTTAGGACAACATAACGTAACCCGGGCTGATCGGCAATGACAGGGAGACATTTTACGATCATTCTTATGTACCAGCTCCATACTGTACACCCACGCCAACCTCTGAAAATATATTTTTAAAATACGATCGCACCAATAATTTGTACTTTATGAATGAATGACGTCGTTGTCGTCCTCTCTGCTCTGTACAGCTTAATGGCGTTATAAACGCTTACTCTTGGTCCAACCTCGCTTTCTGATCATGTCATCTTTCTCGCAACTGTTACTAACAACCATGTTCTTGGCGCAAATCCATTTCCATGTGTGGTAAATCAGGTGCAAATTTGCTCCAAGCTGTCAGTTTTGTGGGCGTGTTTGCGCCGGTATATGATTAGAGCAATATCCTTAGTGAATAGGTGGGTAACTGGGCGCAGACTGCGTGTGCAGTTGTGGTGCAATATTTCGTGCTATTACCCGACGCAGCGCATTCTTAGTGAATATGCCCCTCTATGTTTATAGAACATTTTCAAACAACGTCCGCTGTTTTCTGAAGATGAAACCCAGAGACAGCAGATACAATGAAAGCGGCTTAGGCCCGAGAATTGAACCCTGTGGAACACCATACGTTCTGTTATACATGTGAATTCATATTGCACATATTCATCCAACTACGGTACTTTCTTTGTTTGCTCAACAGTATGAAGAGATTACAATAATAAAGAAATCACACGACATACCATCACTAGTCGACTACTGAGTGCACCAAATGCCCTGCAGTGAAGATAGGCCAAGCAATGTATTGATTGATCGCCTGTAGTCAATGAAGGTAAAGCAAGGCATATGGTCACAAATCATTTGTGTGTTTGACCTCTGCTGAACCCCTGAAACTAACTCATCCCTGGGGTTCGATCAAACCCAGGTTAAAAACTACTGGTATAGAGGATGGATGGATGGATGGATGGATGGATGGATAAATCTTTATAAATGAGGTATGACCAAAAAAAACAACTTTTGAATCAATGCCAAATAGAAGCTGCTTTTGTTGCCCTATTGGATGGTTTGACGGGAGCGAGGAATACAACGAAGCACTACCAAACCTAGACGAGCCACTTGCCAAAAAGCAAGCACTTAAACGCAGCAATCAGGGAGCATTTTAAGATCTCTACAATGAAGATTGCTGCAATTGGTTGGGGGGGGGGGTCGGGGGGTTCTGTCTGATGCGGATTTCACACTGGTGGCTTGTTAGAGTATGATCACAGGTGGTAATTCCTGTCAGACTGCAGTGTTACCATGGTAATGCTGAGGCCTTTTTTTTTTTTATTCCCAGAGAAGGGGCACTATGCAAATGACGTCATTAGGAGTATTAGTTGAGAGAGAGAGAGAGAGAGAGAGAGAGAGAGAGAGAGAAAGAGAGAGAGAATAAGTTGTGAATTTTACTCTGTGAATCTAAAAGAGGCTAATAATTTGCTGTAATGCGCATATCTCCATGAGTGTTCTCTTGACACGTCTCAATTATAGAATTAATATGCTAAATAGACTCATGACAAGACAATGACCTCCATTCTGGCATCTTATTATTTTCTAGCTATGAGCCGCTAATAAAGATAATGAGCTTTCCAAAGATCTTATTAACCCTAAAGTATCTTCTAGACACTAATGTCAGAATGTAGCTTCTTGCCTGGTGTTTCATTTACCTGGTGTACTGTATTTGTGTGAGTTTATTACCTGGGGACATTATTACCTGGAGACATATCCTTCAATGCTAGTGTGGACCATAGCAGTATATTGTCTTTAATGCTTTTAGGTTTTATTTGTTTATTTGTTTGTTTGTTTGTTTATATACCACAGTCACACATGATATCAAGTGAAGACCATCCACAATAAGAATATTAGTTTAATCAAACTTTGACCACTTTTCAAAAGTGCTCAAAGGCTAAAACAAGGGTTCTTATTCTGGTTTGAGTACAATATGTGACATTAAGATTTTATTTTTATTGAACTTCAAGACAAACATGCAAACGCAACATGATGCATTTCACAATTTCAAATGTCAAACATTCAATCTACCTTGTGCACCATTTCACTGGTGTTGAAAAATGGCATCATGTAAATTAAATTGATAAGACGGATCGTCATTGGACAAAGAACAGGTGCAGGGATGCATGACTCATGAAGTGGAAAAGCTGAGTGTTTATTGCATTCAACGAAAAGGAATCAACCCACATTATTCAACAAACAATCCTCAAATAATCTGCTTTAGTGGAGCAGACAGCTGCTAGATGTAATCTCGCTATTTTTCCACGGTGAAGATTAACCTGTTTAGTTGCAGTAACTCGTCAGCTCCCACCGACTGTCGTCACAGCAACAAGTGAAGCCTGCTCACCCACACGAACAGCAGACTGTTCGATCAGACTTTTGTGTATTTTAAAATTTAAAGGGGTCATGGAGGAAGTACGTTTTAGACATGATGTCAACTCTTCAAACAGCTTGTGAAAGCTTTTGTTTGTCGATGAAAGCTAAAGAAAAATGCTATGTAAATGTTACGCTGGTGCTTTAGATCAATTAATCTAGATAAGAGCGGGCAGGATGTAGCACCTAATGGATGAACATACACTGATGGAAATTAAGGCTTTATAGCCTTTAGTTAACCCCAAATACATACAGACAGTATATGAAAAAAAAAGAGATAAATCTTCCAATTAGAGGACCGGCGTGAAGGTTATATGAGATATGTCCAATTATTTTCGTTCTTATTGTTTTATTAGTTCAGTGTGTTCAGGGTTCATTTCCCCTCCTTTCAAGAGTCAACATAACATGTATTTATCTTATTCTCCATGAATGAAGGCAGATTGGTATCATGTAGTTTGTGGAGGTGGTTAGATACGCACACAAAAACGGACACGCACGCAAGCACACAAGTGCGTTTCTCACAAACATCTGCAACATAAGAAAAACATCAACACTTTGATTAAACTGTGTCAGTGTGTACTTTTTCTACTAAGTCTAATTAATTATTGACCACACTTAAACAACATCATTACTAGTAATCATGTTGCTTCTTGTGTCTGATTCTCGTAAACAAATTCGTCCTTGTCATGTCAGGGAGAAATTATTCGTGAAAACACCTCCAGCGATGCTTGAGACCGCAACTCCGCGCATGTGTCAAGACTAAATGTATTCACGCAGCCCTGAGGCGCACACAGTAATAACTGTCTGTGACGTGGACAAATTGTGTTTTTTTTTGCACAGTGACAACATGTTTGCAGTATGGCTGGCGTCAGTTTGTGTTCCTCACACGGCCTTAATTAACCCACCTGTTGTCCTCAAAAATTCTAACACATTTGACCCTATGGGTGAATGGGGTGAAATTAACCCCAAGGATATTAGTTAGGAGCGTTAAGAAGGCCACAACATAACAACTTCACTGAAACAAAAATGTTTCTTTATAAGTTTCATGTGCAGAAGTGAACGTAAAAAAAAGTTGTCTGTCCTTACTACTCACGTTGTCAAAATAGACCTGCAGCTCGTCACTAAACAACATAAAAAGATTTGAATTGAGAGGTCAAATCAATCATGGTTGAAACCTTGGTTGACTGAGGTCTTGGGGACTTAGACGGCATAAAAAATAAAGGGAGCACAGTGACATGGAGGAACGTGACTCAGGGAGCATCAATGATGATGTGTCTGATTTTGAAGGCAATGTGAATGATTGGTTGTGAATACTGTACTTTAGGTTTTATGTCAGCCTAAAAAAGTTCACATTAACAATGCTATGGAAACACTTTTTTTTCATAGAATAAAACCCGAGTTAATAAAAGAGAATTATTTTGTGTACAGAGAGGTTATCGTAATAAGAATTGTAGCTAACTGACAGCAGGTGTTGGACTCACTCCTAAAAGCCTGATTTGCTAATCATGCCATCAGGAAATGAATTCCGGTTGGATTTGTAATATGAATTAGTAACTTGAAATGAAGGAAATATACATATTTCCCCCAAAAAATCAAATTTGACCTAAATAGTACATAGTGGGGCTTTTCACGAAAGGTTTGCGTCGCCTTTGCACGGTGCTAACCGGTAAAAATGGAGCAATCTGGGAGCGCCTAATCCACTAAACACGCCCAGATGGGGAAATCCGTCACTAAGTGCGAAGTCAACCAGATTGTGCCACGGTGCGCCGGCGTTATTTGCGCGTATGTAAATTAGGCAATTTGCAAACATTTGATGCAAAATATGCCCACCCCAATGCAAATGAGACTCATTGATATGCAGCGTCTAATTGACTAACGCCAGCGCAAACAGCCACACCGCGTTTGAAAACATTTTCAAAGTTTCTAAATGTATTTACTTTTCATTCTTCTGGATCCTTTCAAAATATATGTACTTGTTTTACTCTGGTGTTATTAGTTTTCTTTTCTGATTTTCATATTTTATACATACAACCTGGAGATGTTGATTGAGTGATCAACAGCAGCTTTGTGATGAATCATGGTGAATGAAAAAATGGTGTCAACATCTGATGGACTCTGATCCACAAACTCTTTAACGAAACACAAAACTAGGCTAAACAACACACACGCAGATGCACAGTGGAAGAAAGTCATCAAAAGGACATCACATACACATCGTGTGCGCATTCATATTTTACACTGCCTGTGAGCTCAGACACTTTAATTAAAGTCTAGTGAGTCGATCAGGTGAAAACCTGCTCAGGCCACTTCGCTGCCTGCAACAAGGGATTACATTTGATGCAGCCAGAACTCAGAGGGATTAACGAGAGTTTAGTGATCGATAGGATATAGATAGCAGAAAAGTCGTATTGGGACAAGGTTGACATGATGAGAGGAGTAGGCTAAACACTGAAAAGAACAGATAAAAACAATTGTTAGATTACCCACTTGGAATGGTGAGACACACTGATAGCCAAAAAGGTAAAACAGCAAATGCAACAGATGATTAAGAAATCGATAATAATAAAAATAATAATAGTAATAATAATAATAATAATAATAATAATAATAATAATAATAATGGGGCGGCACGGTGGTTGACTGGTTAGCACGTCCACACCTCCCAGTTCTTTTTTTCTTTTTTTCTTTTTTTCTTTTTTTAAAAGAGCTCAGAATTGTTCATTCGGTAGTCTTACCGATTCAACGTCTTATCATCATTGCTCTTTTTTATTTTTATTTTTTATTTTGTGTGTGTGTGTGTGTGTGTGTATGTGTGTGTGCGTTTATGTGCGTTTGCGTGTGTGCGTTTGCGTGCGTGCGTGTGCGTGTGCGTGCAAATACGTATAAATTTATACTCATTAATTCACCTAAAACCTTATAAATATCCCATTACCCTTCGCCTTAACCAGGTACTTCAGAATCTTGCCAGAGTCGTGAGGTTCAAATGGTCAGGAGACCAGAGAAAAGGTCAGAAAAAAATAAAGAGAAAAGAAAGATAAATCAAAGTGAAATCCAGCACCGACCAAACACTTCCTGCCTTCCCCATGGTTACAAAATCAAAGTCTTACGCCAACCCCAGAAGCCTCTAAATTCCAACAAATTAGCGAGATCTCAAGAGACCAGAGGAAAAACTAAAGAGAGGAAGGAGGGAAGGATCGATCCACCTCCCAGTTCTGAGGACTCCGGTTCGAGTCCAGGCTCCGGCCTTCCTGGGTGGAGTTTGCATGTTCTCCCCGTGCCCGCGTGGGTCTTCTCCGGGTACTCCGGTCTCCTCCCATATTCCAAAGACATGCATGGCAGGTTAATTAGGCGCTCCGAATTGTCCCTAGGTGTACTTGTGAGTGTGGATGGTTGTTCGTCTGTGTGTGCCCTGCAATTGGCTGGCAACCAATCCAGGGTGTCCCCCGCCTACTGCCCAGAGCCAGTTGAGATAGGCTCCAGCACCCACCGCAGCCCTTGTGAGGAATAAGCGGTACAGAAAATGGATGGATGGATGGATGGATGGATGGATGGATGGATAATAATAATGATGAAAATAATGATGATGATGAATAAAAGTTTGGAAATTTGGTAACGTGTAGCTTGTTAGCTTAGATTTGTGTTTTAGCAATGCTTACTGACTATATATTTTATACAAATGCAAATCATGCACATTTAGTTCCCTTTTAAAATTACGCACCATTTGTAAAAAGCATCTGTAAAATTTACCTCCACTTTAAATATCTGGCAACTTTATAGGATGGATTCAAACTTGACGTAATTAATTGATTCCCACCAGACAAAAGAAATTTGTCTCAATCGCAAAGTACAAGATATCTCCATTGGAAGTAATCCTTCTGTAAATAAAATAAGTAGACCGACTCATGTAGCCTCTCAATTCGTAAAGGCATCCAAGTGGACTCAATCTCTTCCTATGTGTCAGGAGAGAGAATCCCGGTGCTTGCAAAATAACCAGTCAGAAGCTTGGAAATAGAGTAGACAATGTATCCTACAGTTGTGTGTTTTGTGTTGTTCCAGCTGCTATTGCAAGTTGGAAAACGGGGAAGTGTGGGTGATAAGTAGCAGGAAGTGTCTGTGCTGATAACCTGTCGGTGTCAGCCACCCCAGTTTTATGATGTATGGCACCTTTTTAAAATAGAGTAAGGGTTGACTTCGAATTATGTGTCTCTGATATTTGTGCTGTGCACACATACGGACACGACAAGGACAAACTGGCAATTTGAGAACAACTGAAATATGGCTTGATGAACATCAACAAGAGCTACCCCTCTGGCGAATACAGTTAGGTATTAACATTATGCACTCTTTCGTGTGTTGTGGCCATTTAAGATGAGCATTGAAACATTAAAAAAATATAAAGAAAATTAAAAACGAGTAAAAAAAAAAAAAAAAAAAAAAAAAAAAAAAAATATTGCCACTGCAGTACATCAGAAATTGATCAGCCTTCAAGATGCTTTTCTGACGCAGCTGTGTTTGAAAACAATGTGTTGCAGTTACCATTGAATAACATCTCTTGAATACAGGCTGGAGAAGACCAGGCTGATGCTGGAACTGAGGCAGCCAAGTGACCAACTCATCAGGAACACTTGTGCCAAGATCTGAACAGTTAGCACATGGAAGGCAAACGGAAAATGCTGCCATTTTAAAGTTGAAACGCCAAGAGCTTGTTGAAAGAACGCAGCAGAGAAGATCTTTTCTAGGCTATTGAGAGCCTCTGAAGCTTTGCTCCAAAGCCTCTACGAAAGAGGAAAGAAAATGGTGATTGAGGATGGAGGAAGGCAGGTTCTTGGTCAAGGCAATTGGCAAAGGGTATTTTCCACAAATCAATAGCATGGAGTGACCTGCGGAAAATAAGACTGAGCTTCTCAATCACACCAATGTACGACACACTTCCAAGCCCAGCAAACCTGGCACGATGGTTCGGATCAGAAGAGAGCTTGTGACCTTTGTGCAAAGGCTTGGGCCACACTCCAAAACATGCTGTGTGCCTGAAAGTCTACCTTGGCACACGTTTCAGGTGGCAGCATGACCTGGTTCTAAAGAAGATAGTGGAAGTTATACAGAACATTAGCATCACAGCCAGTCTGATTTATAACAGCTGGAATGTCTGCATAGAAGTGCCCCACACAGAGTAAAATAACCATTCTGGCCCCAGGAAGCAAGTAGTGGATGAGAGCTGAGATGTAAGCTTTCCCATAGACATGACCACCACCTGTCTGTGACTAGACATTGTGAACAAAAAAATAGTGAAAAACAGTCTGTTAGACTTCAGTATTGTTTTGGTCTGAATCTAAGTATTTGTCCCAATTCTTGTGTTTTAACTTACTTCAAAATCAAGTACCAGCCTTGCTACTATAAATCTAAACTAGAGCATTTAGTTAGTATGTAACCGGCAGCGTCCACTCACGGGATCAAACTCGCGTCGCAATCAAGTGTCCCATGTATGAGGGCAAATCAGCTCACCTGAGATAAATTTCTGGGTTGCCGTTCGAGAGAACAATGTGAAGGATTGTTTATCTTGGCCTGACCCACACTACTCTGCCTCTGATTGGTTCATCAGTCCTCATTCCAAACGTTAGCCAATCTGATCAGTGAAGGCAGGGAGTCAGCCAATTGGAAGCAGAGGAGGGTCAGCCACGGCAGAAAGGTGCGCATTAGGGGGAATTTAGAAGTGTGTATACTCAATATTGACTGAAAAGGAAGTGGGTATACTCAGTGCAATTCACTTGTCTCCCCCAAAACTCATCTACAGTATTTGTAGAATAATAAACAAGTTGAACATATTTTCAACAGTAGGTAATTAGTCTAACAACTAATGTTGGTATATAACTATTTTTTTTTCAACCTCTTTCATTTTGACTCTGTTGTTGGGAGGCAAACCAGGGCAGAGGAAATTTTGTACAGAATACTTGAACAAAATTCAGATCTGGAAATGTCAGCTGAGAAATTGCTAATAATGAGCTTGCTGCTGCTGGAGAAGAGAGTGAAAGCTCAGAAGAAGAGGCACATCGGCTGACCTGACAGACACACATAAACAGCAAAAATGGTCATTCTCTGGAGGCCAAGATCAGCACATCTGAAAGCAAGCCGAACGCCTGTTCTGATGGCTTCTATTACACATGGGGAAATCCTGAAGAAGTCTGCATCAGATTGCCGAAGAAAGACAATGTCCAGGTCCAGGTGAGAAGACCCACGCTCATAAGGGAGTGCAAAGACTCTCAACTCAACTTTATTTACACTCAACAAAAATATAAACGCAGCACTTTTGTTTTTGCTCACATTTTTATGAGATGAACTCAAAGATCTAAAACATTTTCCACATACACAATATCACCATTTCTCTCAAATATTGTTCACAAACCAGTCTAAATCTGTGAACTAAGACTGGTTTTCTGAGTCCCCAGACCCCCCAATAAAACGAAACTGTACCTTTCAGAGTGGCCTTTTATTGTCAGCAGTCTAAGGCACACCTGTGCACTCATCATGGTGTCTAATCAACATCTTGATATGGCACACCTGTGAGGTGGGATGGATTATCTCAGCAAAGGAGGAAGTGTACACTATCACAGATTTAGACTGGTCTGAAAACAATATTTGAGAGAAATGGTGATATTGTGTATGTGGTAAAAGTTTTAGATCTTAGAGTTCATCTCATAAAAACATGGGAGCAAAAACAACAGAGTTACGTTCATATTTTTGTTGAGTATATAAAGCACTTTAAAACAAGCATTGCTTTATACAAAGTGCTGTACGTGGAACATAAATCAGTCATGCAGTAAAGATAAGTAAAACAAGAACAACAAAACAAACCTCCAGTTGTGTTTGGTCTGCTGTCCTGAAGCACTGGGCACGTGCGTAGGGGTGCTGGAGCTCAGCAAGGTAAAGGATAGGGGTTAAGTGCTCCCTCTTACGGGCACCAGTTAGGAGATGAGCAGCAGCATTTTGGACTAGCTGGAGATGATTGAGGGAGGACTGGCTGATTCCAAGATAAAGTGCATTAAAGTAATCCAGCCGATATGTAGCGAAGGCATGGATTACCGTTTCTAAGTGCTGCTGAGACAGGAGTCTTTACATTAGCCAGCTGCCTAAAATGAACAAAGCTGGATTTGACAAGAGCACCAACTTGCCGGTCCAGTGTAAAATCACTGTCTTAAACACCCAAGTTTAAGACTGTTTGCTTTAGATGTGCCAAAGGACCCAAGTCAGCAGGATGAGATGGGCCACTGGGACCAAAGACCATAACTTCTGTTTTCTTTTTGTTGAAGTTCAAGAAATTTAAAGCTATTCAGGCTTTGATTTCCTCCAGACAGGACAAAAGTGGCCTCAATGAGAAAGCGTACTTTTTACTAAGGACATAGCTTTGATAGCAGTAAAAAGAAATCCCATGTTTTCTTAGGAAATACAACCTTGTGGAACACCATATGACAGTGGGGCAATGTGGGACTCGAAGCACCCAAGGCTAACAGAACATTCTGTCAGCCAAATAGGATCGAAACCACTCAAGAGCACTACCACCAATGCCCAGATGGTGCTGTAATCGTGCCAACAGAAATACTGTGATCTCACTGTATCTAACGCTGTTTTTGATGAAACGATTCCATACTGTTGATTCCATACTGTCCACTGTTGTATGTGGCCATGGTACCGTTTTTTATGTTTCGGGTCAAAATTTTTCTGAACACAAATGAAGATGAAGACAACACAAGATAAATAGTGACTGACAGAAAAAAGCGTAAGCATGAGCTGAATTTTTAAGGGCAGAAAGGGCAAATGGTTGAAAGATCAGTAAGACAACACCCAATGTGTATCACACAGTATATGCAGACAATGCTTCCCTGCAGCCATTTTCTTTGCTCCCAATCTTCGCTACAGTCCCGCTGAGTGTGGCAGAGCAGAGCAGTGATTGCACAACCCAGCGACATTCACGGTGTGACATGCCAAGATGTGAGAGCGGGAAGTATAGAGATATGGCTACGTACATGGTCCCCATTCAAGCAATCAGTTTCCACTTCAACGAATCAAAGATGAATACGTGAGCATAATATTCCCAACTTTTTTTTTTTCGCTGGTGACAACGAAATTCAATCAGATGAGGTTTTTCAGGTCAAAGCCTTGCATGATTGAAAAGATACCATCCAGGATAAGACCTCCATACTGGTGTTCTTGTAAGAGTGTAAATGGGATGGGCTTGCTACCATGCTTTACTTTTAATAGCTATCCTAGACAGACCACTAAAATTAAGAATTTTCATCGAGAGTATGTCATGATAGTGTGTGGGAAAATGAAATATGCCACCTTTTGGAGTCACCTATGAAATCTATGGCAAACCTTGTTCAACGGTGTCAGGTTTACATTCTAGAAATGTATTGAACTTGCATGGTATATTTGTTCCCTTATATGTTTATGTCACTATCCTTGATAGCATGACCAACATCACTGTTTTTGACAGAAATTGTACAGGTTTTAAAATCCTAAGAAGAGTACAGTATCTCATGAAAGTGAGTACTCCTCTCACATTTCTGCAGATATTTCATCTTTTCATGGGACAAAACACTTTGACACAATGAAAAGTAGTCAGTGTACATCTTGTACAAAATGTATTGTTCCCTCAAAATAACTCAAAATACAACCGTTAATAGCTAAAACCCTGGCAACAGAAATGAGTGCCCCACTAAGTGAATATGTCCCTGGTCTGTGGCTGCATTACTGATGCTGGCATTGTGCAGCTACAGTTCATTGAGGAAACCATAAATGCCATGAATGACATACTAAAGCAGAGCATGATCCTGTCCCTCCGGAAACTGGGTCGAGGCAGTATTCCAACGTGATAATGACCAGTCGTGGGCACTTCCGTCATAGTTACAGTGTTTCATCTATTGCCAAAACAAATTTCTTGAACCCTGCACCCACTTTCTCAAAACCTATAACACAAATCCAAAACTTCTAACAATTTTCACAAAACCCCTGACTTTTCACTTCAAAACCTATAATCCGGTGTTCAGATTATACACACTGTAACCCAGCAAGTACAAATATAGTCACCACAAGAACATTTGTTAGACACAACATAAAATAATCTAAGACACAGCACCCAGGGCATGTAGTCAACAGAAAGGTTTATTTTACATGCATGGAACAAACATAACCAAGTCAAAATCAAAATTTTTCACTTTCAACAAAAAACATGCATTAAGCAAAACGTAATCAGTAATATCAGCACTCAAAAACTCAAAATGATACGCCTATCAGCACTACCATAACAAAAAACTACAGTACGTAAATGAAAGGCACGTTTCAGTAGGCCTACTGCACAAGTCACTGATACTCATTCTGCATCGTGTCTTCGTGCAGGGTCTGGCCAGAGGACTTCATCCACGTCAACAGGCAGTATTCTCCCTTGCCAGGCAACGAGGGGAAAACACTCCGGTGCGCCGAACCCAGCCTTGAAATGACTCCACAGGTATATCATCACAGGTCTGTTCCATTGTCTCCAATAAATTTGCTCTGGTGTAAGGCTCTCGGTCATGGAACTTCCACCGCCACGCAGAGAAAAACTCCTCTATTGGATTCAAGAAGGGGCTGTAACGTGGATGGAAAACCATGACGAAGCGCTGGTTGTTGGTGAACCACTCACGTATCAGGACAGCACGGCGAAAGTTCACATTGTCCCAAACTGTGACATATGGAATGAATTTCTTGCTGACGCAGCTGCTCACGCACAGCAATAATGTCCTGTAGACCACCCATAAATGCAAGGAGATGTTCGTGTTATATGGTCCCAGGTTTGCGTGATGGTGGAGAACCCTCTCGTCACTTATGGCAGCACAAAGGGTGACATTGCCACGCTGGCCAAGGACTTTCACAATGGCACGTTGACCCATTATGTTCCTATCTCTGCGGCCCTTTTTACAAGATTGATCACTGCCTCTAGTTGAAATACCCTCTATGAAGATGGATAAAAAGTAGTTTTGAAGTAGAAAAAGAGATACAGAAACACCTCTTTACACTTACTTGCACATGCTGATATCTTGGATCTTTGACTATTGCAGAGTTGCGTTCAAAGGGTACTCTGTAGACTTCATTCGAAGTCCGTTGCGTTTGAGGACACGGTCAATAGTTGACAGAGATAAACTATTGATTCCATCAAAGTTGATATTGTCTTCAATCAGTTTCTGTTGGGTTTCACAGAGTCGGATAGCATTATTTTCAAGGACCATGTCAACAACAACAAAAAACAGAGCGGGTGAGTTTGAGAATTGGGTTTAAGCCAAAACAGTGTGTAAGGTTTGGCCTGTTTGATTTGAGAAATTAGTCTCGGAAACTGAGAGTTTGGTTCAGCGAATGGGGTTTAGTGTTTTAGCAACTGAGAAAAACTGTACTTCCCATCAATGATGAAGCCAATCTTTCGCCTAGTGCTTCCGCATTTTCGGCGAATGCTTTATGACACCAAGCCTCGCAAAAATACCCGGAATGAAAAGGATGGTCTGTACTCACCCCGATCGGCGGACGTAAACCTGCTTCAGTCGGTGCTCGGGACATGTATTTTCCCGCAGCTTCGCATCTTTAAACACTTGCCAAAAGTTGGGCATTGTTATTGATAGGAATTGATGATTGACAGAAGTGCTCACCTCTGGTAATGACCTCAAACACACCTCCAAGATGTCCACTGCCTTGCTAAAGAGGCTGAGGGTAAAGCTGATGGACTGGCCAAGCATGTCTCCAGACCTAAATCCGATTGTACATCTCTGGGACACTCTTGAATAGAAAATGGAGGAGCATAGTCTTGAATATCCACCACCTGTAAAGCTCTGGTGAACTCCACGAGCAAAAGAGTTAAGGTAGTGCTGAAAAATTATGGTGGCTACAAAATATCAACACTGGACATTTTTATTTCGGAGTATACTCACTTTTGTTTAGCTATTAATGGTCTTGAGGGAACACTAAATTTACACTGTTATTATAAGCTTTACACTGACTATGATTTCTTGTGTCAAAGTGTCATTTCTTCAGCATCATCCCATGAAAAGATAGAGATAAATATCTGCAGAAATGTGAGACGCATTATATGAGATAATGTATATTTGTCAGGACTGGATTGGGATTTGAGACATTGTGATGAATAGATGACAACAACAAAATGGATGGCTGCTGTAATAGATGTAAGGGATGTGAAATGGGTCTTGTGTTTGGGAGTGTTGCTGGCGGGTGATGTCATCAAGTGGCAACTAGGCCCACCCTAAGTTCCCGCCAGTGGAGGCACTAGACTGGAAAGGAGAAGGATGCTGAACTAAAGACTCCTGTTTTTTTTTGTTTTTTTGGGGGGGTTTTTTGTTTGTTTTGTTTTGTTTTTCGTGACGTCTGGTTGGTTCCACAGATGCGGATAGACTACCGGGCGAGTGTTAATATTCTTTTTGTGAGAATAAACGACAAGCACTGTAGATATCCCCAACTTTGGCATGGATGTAAGTTTTTGCCTCTCGCCTGTTCTCTCGACCACACTGAACTCAAACGCTACAACTTGAAGTAGCTTTCAAATTCGGGCAGCCTTTGCAACGTTTTGAGATACTAAGCCTTCAGTCAAAATTGGTAGCAGCCTCTCAATTGGAACATAATTAATGAATTTGTAGCATGTAAAAGTTAGCAGCTGAGCTAACTTTTTTTCTACATTGAAGTTTTTGAAATGTCACAACTTTTGGAGCCTTATTGTAAAAATATTGCGAGGCGGCAGACTTGGACTTTGGAGTCGGATGTGTTGTGCAACTTGTGTTCAATACAAACATAGATTAGAATGGGAATTTCAATTTCCCCTTGAGGGATATGTTTCAAAATTAACTTTAAAAAAATACAGTCACTCTACCATAGATAAACACACACTTAAAAAAAGTGGAACACAAGTTTTAAAGATTTAATAGCTTATAGCTCCCAGTTGCGACTTTGAGAACTGTTTTGTTAGTTGTAGAAGACCGTGTGAGTCTGCATCATTTTATATTGAGATGACATCTCTACAGAACAACACATGCTTCTGCATGTTGAACCGTCTGTAATTTGCCCTTCATTAATTTGCACGACTACAAAGGCACAAGTCTTCAAAAACGAATTAATGAGTGTACGTTTCACTGCTATCTAGGTAGCAAGTTAGCTGTTTATCTCAGTACAAACTTGGTTTGACCATATATCAAGATATTTACTGTACAACTTTGAAAGTCATCTGATTTTATTAGAATATCCATCCATTTTCTTGACCGCTTATTCCTCACAAGGGTCACTGGCTTTGGGCAGTAGGCGGGGTACACCCTGGACTGGATGCCAGCCAATCGCAGATTTGATCAGACTATCTCCATTTAATACAATCCTAAAATAACATTTTATATATACGCCAATACCAGAACTGGACACTGTACCATTGTATTGGTTAGTTTGAGCCACAAACTACTCAAAGCATGTCAGGTCTGTAAGTTACATGAAGTAGTTATGGTAGTGTCAGATCATTCATAATGCTGTTGGAATAAGAAAACTGCAGTGCTGCATAGGAGGCACAATGTCATGTCACCCTTCAAGGTTCAGCTTGTGTCTGACAAGCCGACACTGGTCAAACATTCTGTTTTGATTAGTTTTTGAAACAAACTCCTTTCTGTTCCAGGCCAACATACTCATGCATCAGTGCTAATGAAGCCAGTATTGATTCTCAAGAGATTTATGTGACGCTGCCATGAGTGTGGCTGAAGACTTCCCAGGAAACTAACTAGACTTGGAATGAGAGCCACTAGTTTCTCCATGACTTTGCAACCACACCCAAATTTAACCAATTAATTGACACAAAATAGTGACTACAGTTTGATCCTTTAAGATGTTAAGATGAAGGTATCTTCAATCAGGCCACAACAAAATAGATCAAACCATGTTGCCACAGAGCAAAGTCAGGAGAATTGAAGCTCTGCATGCTGATAATCAGGCCAATTTTCAGCATTTTCACACAATCCAACCATCAACCAAATTTCAACATTTCTTTCTCCCTTTCCGATCAAAGTCAACAAAGGCCCAATTCTCGGATGTCTCTGAAAGATTACCATGACACCATATCCTGTGGTGTGGGATGTGCTGAGAGGGATTTTTTCTCCCACTCCCCGCTGTGAAGTGGGTACTTGGAAATCACCTTTCACCCTGATATTATGTGTTGTTGTGTGACCCTTTACCCCATAGCTGTGCCAAATTATAAATGAAATATGATGACATCCACAACAAATATCTGCAGAGTTCAGGGTTGGTTTTGCATTTCAGTTGACTTTCTTCCCCTCCAGTTTCCTTGGTGACCGATGGTGGTCAGAGTGTACTTCCTCGTTCGCCTAGTACCCTTCTAATACCTGTTTGTGCCATCTCGTACATACTCCTTTCTGCAGCGGCTCTGTCCACTTGCATGTCTTTAGTTTGTATTTAGTATCCAATTACCTTGTTTTCCTGATTGCCATGTGTTTTGCTACTTTGTCGAATTCGGTCCGTGGATTGTTCAATGCACTTTTTGTTTCATTAAAGATCCATTTACTCACACCTGACACTTTCTGCCTGCATCTCGATCAAATTCATCAAAAGTGTTAGTCCCTAAACCAAAAGTTATGTGGTTCCAACAGGCATGAGCTAAATGCAGTATGGACTTCCAGTCCTGACTTGCAGTCAAAGTGCAACCCATGAGTCACCGACGGTGGTTCATAGTGGAGGAGCCGATGATGAAGCCAAGGGGAAGAATGTCTCAGGGGTCCCACTCATGAATAAATTCAGCATAACGGTTAGTTGTGTATTTAATTATCTGTATTTGTTTTGTTTTGTCAAAAAAATAAATAAATAGTGATCAAAATTGTTATATGTACCCCTGAATATATTGGATCAGTATGTAGTATTCCAGGAAGCCCATGAGTTATTTCAAAAGAATAACTAATAAGAGTTTTTATATACAGGAAGTCCTCGAGTTACAAACGAGCTCCGTTCCTACGCTGGCGACATAGCCCGAATTTCCACGTAAGTCGGATTTCACCGCTAAAGTCAAAATTGACGTCACAATACTTTGTACAGAAATATAAAAAAATTGCACAATCGGCACCAACCACCATGAATGTCGCAGGCGTCCCAATAATAATATTGGTATAAGGCTGTTAAATGAACAACCCCCCTCCCTCTCTGTTATCCATACATCTTTATATTCCACCCCTGCATTGCTGCAGCTCCAACACAACTTTCCACTCTCTTCTGTTTATTACCCAACCCCCCATTTCCACTGACTGGCCTATCGCACTCTATTTCTCTTGCACAAGCAATGATGAATGACTGTCAATATTTGCGTATTTTTTGTCATGCTTGTTATTACTTTGGTACATGATGAATGCATTTTTACTTCTGCCGGGTCTCTCTAGAAATTCCATATGCACTTCTGCACTTTATAGACACACTACGCCAGTATTTGGTGCTCATAACGTTATATTGTTGTTTATAACGATGTTATTTGCACATTGACAAGTAAATATTAACTTACCACCTGAGAGAAAAGATTTAAAAAAATTGGGCGGTATTTTTATTATTAATTTCAATATTAAATATTATTTTATACCACTGTGTAGGTATAAAATTAAAGCAGAAATATTCAGGACTGACGCAGGTTGATACACACTCACTGTAATGTAACCAGTTCCGTGGTGTATGAAATGACAAAATCACAATTTGCCCATTCGTTGGAATACAGTATTCGGAACTGCCTCGTGACTATGATGTAAACATGGTCCGGGAGAAGGGGAAAAAATGACATTGCAGAAAAGCAGCAAGAGGTTTCAACCAACAATAAAGTTTACTGACCTATTTGGACAGCCACCTAGCCACTGATGTTTCTCGTATGTCCTTTCTTGAAAGTGAAGAACGAAATTCGTCCCCGTTTTTGTGATGATTACTCCAGTAGGACGACCACTTTAAATGATATTTTCGCTGTACCATTCCTGGAGCACGCCGGAGGACCGCTTGAGCATCCTCGGGCATGAAATATGGCCATTTGCCGGCCCTCTATCTCCGGGACGCAAAGCCACTGACTGCTAGCCAGTGCTAGTTGCAATAGAACAGCACAGTAAACCGCTCTCGATGCTAGCAGGAAAAAAAGTACAACAAACATGTTGCGTTCACTAACAATCAGACTTTTTTATAGCTTAACATAAATGGCAACTCCACTTAGTTCGTGACAAGGCGGGTTCAAGTAGGACTCAGACGCAGGCGTAAGGTAGGCCAACAGAGGTCTCCTCTCAAACTGAGAGGAGAACAGGGAGGGGAAAAAGTGGAGAACAAAAAGCGCTCCACTAGGGAGGAAAAAACAGGCAAAAGGTACTGGGGACAACAGAAAGCGCTCCGCTAGGGAGGAAAAAGGGCACAAGGCAAAAGGGGTAACTAAAGGCGCTCCAAAAGGGAGGAAAAGGCACAAAAACAAGGCAACAACGCTAGGCAACATGAACAAGGACATAAGGACTGTGGGACGCTTCCATGCACTGACGGTGACACTTCGGCACTGAGGGGAGAATGCAGGTGGCTTTTATTGCAGTAGGTGATTGATGGCAGGTGGTGATAATCAAGGGCGGGGACCGGTAATTATGGAGCGGCAGGAAGGGCAAGTGACCTGGGGTGAGAGGAGAGTTGGGATTTCAACGTAAAACAGGAAACAGAAACACAAAAATAAAAGCATGAACCGCCACGCCTGGTGGCGGCGTGACAGTACCCCCCCCTCAACGGCCGGCTCTTGACGGCCCAGGAATGTCAGGGTGCTCTGCGTAAAAATCATCAATCAATGAGGGGTCAACAATGAACCGGGAGGGGACCCATTGTCTCTCCTCCGGGCCGTAACCCTCCCAGTCTACTAGGTATTGTCTTCCGCGGCCCCGATTACGAACATCCAAAAGTTTTCTGACCTTGTAAACGGGGCCGCCTTCAATCATCTCCGGGGGGGGTTGGTCGGGTATGGAGGGCACCAGCGGGCTTTCTTGAACAGGCTTGACTTGGCTGACGTGGAATGTAGGATGAACTCTGAGGGATCGTGGCAGACGGAGTCGAACGGCGGCAGGTCCTATGGACTTGGTTACTGGGAAAGGCCCCACAAACCGCGGGGCCAGCTTTGGACACGGTACCTTGAGCCGGAGGTGTTTGGCCGATAGCCACACCCGCTGGCCTGGGCGGTATTCGGGTGCCGGTCTCCTTTTCCGGTCGGCGGCCCTCTTCACCCGGTCTCCCTGGCGTTGAAGCGCCGTCCGGGCCGCCGACCAGACTTTGTGGCACCGACGGATCATGGCCTGGACCGAGGGGACCGTTGCCTTCTCCTCCAGTTCAGCGAAAAATGGTGGATCGTAGCCGTGGACGCATTTAAACGGGGTAAGACCTGTGGCAGATGTGGGCAATGAGTTGTGCGCAAGTTCGACCCATACCAGATACTTGCTCCAGGCGGTCGGGTTCTGGGAGACAAGGCATCGGAGACCGGTTTCAAGCTGTTGGTTCAGTCGTTCTGCCTGTCCATTGGCCTCAGGGTGGTATCCAGAAGTAAGATTGGCTTTGGCTCCTAGGGCTTTGCAGAACTGTGTCCAGAATCGGGAGACGAACTGTGGTCCACGGTCGGAGACGATGTGCAAGGGAAAACCATAAAATCGGAATATGTGGTGGATCATGATGTCAGCTGTAACTTTGGCGGATGGGAGCTTGGATAGTGGAATGAAGTGAACCATCTTGGAGAATCTGTCGACAACTGTGAGAATTGTGGTTTTACCATGGGATGAGGGTAGTCCGGTTACGAAGTCCAATGAGATTTCTGCCCATGGTCTGGATGGGATCGGCAGTGGTTGAAGAAGGCCCATCCGGGACTGAGTTGAGGACTTGTTGCGGGCACAAGTTGGACAGGCAGCGACGTACTCTTTTACGGTGGTTTCCATTGCCGGCCACCAGAATCTCCTGGCAACAGCATACACGGTCCTGCGGACTCCAGGATGACAAAACAGCTGTGAAGTGTGAGCCCAGTGTATCACCTGAGATCGTAGTTCCTCAGGCACGAAGAGTCGACGTGGTGGACAAGACGTGGGGGGAGTGACGTTGCGCAATGCCTCCTTGACATCGTCCTCAATTTGCCATCTCATGGCTCCAACAATGCAATCCCGGGGCAGGATGGTCTCAGGCTCGGCCTCCAATAGCTCGGATTCGTGGATTCTTGACAATGCGTCCGCCTTGACGTTTTTGCTGCCTGGTCTGTAAGTTAACGAGAATACAAAGCGGTTAAAAAACAAGGACCACCTGGCCTGTCGGGGATTGAGTCTTTTGGCCTGGCGTAGGTACTCCAAATTTCGGTGATCGGTCCAGATCACAAAAGGCATTTCAGCGCCTTCCAGCCAGTGTCTCCATTCTTCTAGGGCCACTTTTACAGCGAGAAGCTCCCGATCTCCGACTGAGTAATTGCACTCAGCCTTGGATAATTTTCGTGAAAGAAATGCGCAGGGATGTGTCTTGCCGTCCTCTTGACAACGCTGGGACAGCACCGCCCCAATTCCAACACTGGAGGCGTCTACTTCCACCACGAACTGGCGTTTGGGGTCTGGGACTCTGAGAATTGGGGCATTGGTGAAGCGTGCTTTTAAGTCTTTGAATGCCTTTTCGGCTTCCGGGTTCCATGAAAAACGGACTTGTGGGGAGGTCAAGGCGTGTAGGGGGGCGGCAATGGTGCTGAAGCTTCTTATGAATCTGCGGTAGAAGTTGGCGAATCCGAGGAACTGTTGAACTTTCTTCCGGGAGTCTGGCGTGGGCCACTCTCGTACGGCGCTGACCTTGTCCGCGTCCATTTTCACCTTCCCTGGTGACACGATGAATCCCAGGAAGGAGATGGTGTTAACATGAAATAGGCTCTTCTCAGTTTTCACGTACAGATGGTGATCCAAAAGACGTTGGAGTACTCGGTTTACGTGGTCTCGATGGCTCATTAGGTCAGGTGAGTAGATCAGAATGTCATCCAAGTAAACGTACACGAAGTGATCTATGAAGTCCTTGAGTACCTCATTTATCATTGCCTGGAAGACGGCGGGAGCATTCGTGAGGCCAAATGGCATGACCAGGTATTCATAATGTCCCCGAGGAGTGTTGAAGCCTGTCTTCCATTCGTCTCCCTCACGGATCCGAATGAGGTGATAGGCGTTCCGCAGATCCAGCTTCGTGAAGATCTTGGCTTGTCGGGGTGACGGAGAACTCACCGGAGGGTTGCCCTTCGTGGTGCAGGCTTCCACCAAGTGTCCAAGACCACCACAATAATAGCAACGGCCCTCTCGGCGTCGGCGCTGTCTCTCCTCCGGCGAAAGCCGAGCCCTTCCCAGTTGCATGGGTTCGTCGCTGGCGAGGTCCACCTCTCCTGGTTCCGGTCGGGAAGGAAAGATGGGTCGCAGCCTTCTGGCCTCCGGTGGCCGCGTCCAGGGGGTGGGTTCCTCCCTCCTTCGCGGTCCGCCGATCTTGGCCAGCTCCTGACGACGATGATCGGTCCGGATGGCGAGGGAAATCAAAGCGTCCAAGTCCGCGGGGAGATCTACGGGAACCAGAAGCTCTTGAATGGCAGGTGAGAGTCCTTTCAAAAAATGGTCGTGAAGTGCGATGGCGTTCCAGCCACTGTTTGTTGCCAACGTTCGAAAGCGAACTGCATAGTCGCTGACAGATTCTTTGCCTTGCTGAAGTCGGCTCAGTGCTCGTGCCTTCTCTCGGTCATTGTTTTCTGGATCAAAAACTTGGCGCAAAGCGATTTGAAAGTCCTGTACGCTTTGGCAGACCGAGGAACCCCTGGCCCATTCCGCGGTCGCCCAGGTTTTGGCCCGACCCGTCAGGTGAGACACCATGAAGGCCACTCGGGATCGGGCTGTGGGAAATGCCTGTGGTAACTGTTCATAATGAATGTCGCATTCCGTGAGGAAAGTCTGACAGCGTCCGGGTTCACCGGAGTATCGTTCTGGGGAGGCCAGTCTCAATCCTACCCCGGTGAATGGCGTGGTCGATACAGAGAACTCAGGGTGAGGAATCTGTCCAGTGGGAGCTGGCGCTCGACGCCGTGAAAGGCTTACCAGCTCGTGGACCTGGCTGGTCAATTCCTCCATCCGGGACAGCATGGTCTGTTGGATCCGGTCCTGGTTGTTGAGCCGGGCCTCCTGGCTCTGCAGTGCGGCCTCGACCGTGCCTGCTGGGTCCATGCTGGCCGAAGTGTACTGACAAGGCGGGGTCAAGTAGGACTCAGACGCAGGCGTAAGGTAGGCCACCAAGGCAGCAGGTTTATTTCCGGCCAACAGAGGTCTCCTCTCAAACTGAGAGGAGAACAGGGAGGGGAAAAAGTGGAGAACAAAAAGCGCTCCACTAGGGAGGAAAAAACAGGCAAAAGGTACTGGGGACAACAGAAAGCGCTCCGCTAGGGAGGAAAAAGGGCACAAGGCAAAAGGGGTAACTAAAGGCGCTCCAAAAGGGAGGAAAAGGCACAAAAACAAGGCAACAACGCTAGGCAACATGAACAAGGACATAAGGACTGTGGGACGCTTCCATGCACTGACGGTGACACTTCGGCACTGAGGGGAGAATGCAGGTGGCTTTTATTGCAGTAGGTGATTGATGGCAGGTGGTGATAATCAAGGGCGGGGACCGGTAATTATGGAGCGGCAGGAAGGGCAAGTGACCTGGGGTGAGAGGAGAGTTGGGATTTCAACGTAAAACAGGAAACAGAAACACAAAAATAAAAGCATGAACCGCCACGCCTGGTGGCGGCGTGACAGTTCGTCACACTTCCTTTCCTCAAAAGTTCTCCGGGAAAAGGGCACTCATTGGGATTCGGCGATGAAATTGAACTGAACTTTGACTGTTGACCACAGAACAAGCCAAGTAAGCCAATTTTGTGCATGCACGTTGTCAGATAGGCTGCGTGACCGACAGCTTTTTTGCCATTCAAAAGCTGCACGTACCGGAAACAACGTTCACAGAACTAACACAATTGTTTTCTCATTGTGTATGCATGAAACAAACTGTCGACTTCTCCCCTCCCCGCGAAGAAAATAGGACAAAATATACAGGTATTTAAGATCAAAACAGTAGAACTATGGTATTGTATTTTAGAGGACACTGACAGAAATATTTTCAATGATTTTATTTTGAAGAGGTCGGGCAAGCGCCACCTAATAGCTTACTATGATGGATCGCCGCTGATTTATGTATACACACATATGTATGTATATGTATATATATATATATATATGTATATATATATATATATATATATATATATATATTGTCGAATTGAGTGGAGTCGAGTGGGTCAGATGGAGCACCATATCATGTACTTTTAGATGACAAATTATGGACTGAACTCAATTCTAAAATTAGAGATCAAGTGGTGTCCATAAGATCAAGGAATTGGTGTCTATAGGGCAGATATGATCATGTTTTGGCCTCTGGGTGTAGTACCCCAAGGTAACCACCAGATGCCGCCAAACCTAAGCAACCGGAGCCGCCTGCTTAGCAAGTATAGGTCATCCCTAGCGAGGCCCAGGTTGGCCTTAAGCCCCACGTTAGCTTTAAGTAAGCCCCACGTTTTGATAAGATCCTCATCCTAGCCCCACATTTTGAACCTTATCAAGCCACAAGTTAAAGAGAGTAGGTGGCCCTACGTTGTAGTGATAAAGCCCCACGGTTAATAAATAAACAAAGGTATCCTGAATTGAGTAATAGCACACACAACATACAATCTTCATTCGACAATTGTTAACCTGAATTATGGATCAATGCTTACAGCACATTGAAGCCACTGTGAAACTTTGCTGTCTTTTATTTCCTTTTAATTACATGCGATACTGTTTATTATCGCTGATAAGATAGCTGTAACTGCATTGAGTGTCATGATTGCCTGTATGAAAAGATGTTTTCTCTCAGCATTGCCATACAAGATGTGTAACAAATGAAAAAGAATCAACCTGTTGAGATTCCCTGAGAGGTTTGGGATTTAACATGCTATGTATATACATATTATTCATGCTTGCATAGTTTGGTTAAGAATATTATCACATATTGTCATTGATTTGATGATTGTAAATATCGAATAAGAGCCAGGACCGTTAGAATTGTAATAGGGACTTTTTTGGCTCCATATTGAATTGCAGCCGAGACTTTGGCAGCGTAAGATGGCATATGGCCACGCAAGATGGCGTCTTGCCCCACGTATAGCATGTTGCCCCCAGTAAGATGGCATATGGCAACGTAAGATGGCGTAGTGCCCCGCGTAGGATGAGTGTATTGCCCCACGTGTAAATGAGTGCATATAGCCCCACGTAAGCTGAAATGTGTTTTTGTTTAAACAGGAACTGACTAAGCTCTGTGGTGTGTGTAGCTTAGTAACCAGTTTCCTGTGTGCGCTTGTGTAAAGAATGAGCTCCAATGTTATGTGCTTGTCTCTCACTCAACTGTATGTGACTGTGGATATGCCCTAACACGTCCCAACATGCCCTAACTCGTCTCAGCGCATTGATATGCAAAGGGACTACAAGTGACTGGAACGACTGGAGGAAGACCACCGTTACCAAGGAGATGCTGTGACGCAACCAAGGTTATAAAAGATTGCCCCTGGCAACGATCGGGGCTCCGAGCTTTCAGCTCTTTGTCGTGAAGCGATCAACCCGTGAGGAGTGTGTTGTCAGAGAACTGTTCAGCAGAGTGATAGGACTTAGGTTTTTCTCGGAGGACCTTTGGCTGTTAGCTGCGAGCGGGGACTTTTCTCACCAAATTGGGTAATGTACAACGCTTTATTAAATAAGATGTTTAAAAGGAAGTTATGAACGGTTAATCGCGTGTAGGGACGGAGCCATTTTAACACACTTCCATATCTTCAATTTATTTTTAGCCAAAAACGTCTTATCTTAAAATTAGGTCTTGAGCTCTTTGAAGAAGTGATCAATCTTAGAAGGCTTTATTTAAAGGTTTAAATAATTATGTTTGATTTCCCTTTTTCTATTTCATTTTATATTTTATTAATTTTAATTTTTATTGTATTCTTGATTTTTGAAATTTATAATTGCGCCTTGTGTTTGGCGAACGCGCATTAAAGAATTTAAAAATTGTTTTATATTCCTGTTATCATTGTAATAAAATATTGAAAGACAATTTTTGCTTTAATTATTTTATTTGTTTCTTTCGGTTTTGTTTTATTATTTTTGGGACTTTTTACTAAGTCCAGGTCATTTTATAAGACCTCATTATTTTCCTTCGAGACGGACAACAGCAACGGACGTTTGGAAAAGAGGTAATTGTATTTTAATAACATTTGATGAATGTTTTCCATTTGTATTAATAAAGTCAAATACTCCTGCTTTAAGTGAAACAAGTCCGTATGATCCTAACAAGGATTATTAAATGACTAGGTCAATAACAAATGCAAACAACTAAGAGAAGTGGAGCTGCCAAGTAAGTGAGGTGTTCAGATTATTATTCCTGGGTTCGTGTGGTTGCTCATTCAGGAGTAGTAGGTGGATGAAAACGGATTGGCCTCATGATAAGAAGACAGTGAACAAACCTAGGTGAATCCACCTCGATATATCGGCTTAACTAATTCTCGTCCCCTCACATTGACGCCTTAGAGCCGGTGAGGGAAAAGGGGGAATTACTGACCCATTGATTGGAGAGTCGATCAGGACATATTTCCCGATTTAAGTCCTGCGGGTAAGCGGAAGTTGACATGTGGCGCCCAACGTGGGGCGACGATTGACTCATTTTTGTCAAAATCGGGGTCGATCGAAGCCCAAACAGGAACCCGAGTGAGCGCGACTCTGAGCCGGGGGCACAGTGTTTGGAGTTGACGGCGAGCTCGCTGATAAATTGTCATGTCAGACGACCCTGAGCTAACACAAAATTAGTCTCTTTGATGAAAATGTTTCATGGAAAAGAACTGCTTTAATTGTGAAAAACTAGTGTGATTTTTGAATTGAAGTTGATTGTACTATTTTGTGTTAAAGGAGCGGTGACTGGCCCCCCCAGGAGACTTACACTCAAACAGAGGCTGAGTGTGAGAGAGCCATTAAGAGTGAATGGGCTCTTACAGCGACCTGCTGCTTGGTCGGCTGTGAAGGTACTGATAGTGTACCTGGTAGAGCGCGCTGCACCGCGCATTCCTGAGGGAGGGGCTGAGTCAAGGGGTGGTTCAAGCCCGCCCACAAAGAGGAGGAGGGCTTGAACAGTTAGAGTTGAGGGTGGAGAGCTGCTCGGAGAGAAGCAGTCTCCTTTAGTAGTTTGATGATAAACTATGGTCTACGGTATTTAGGCCTTCCATATTGGGTGCGGTTGCCCATTTTAGTGGCTTGTTATTGTAGATATCCATTTATAGTAAATCTACCATATTCTTTGCTTGGTTATTGCGGGGTGCCCGAAAATATTTATGGTCCCTTTTCTTTGATAGCGGACCCATTGACCGAGGCTGCCGCCGCTACAGGCATAACCCTGATCCCCCATCCCCTGCCTTTCCTCCTTGTATTTTTGCGGAAATTTTAAGTTCTCGGTTCCCGACAGGAGTGTCCATTGGCACAAGAAGAAAGTCTTCGAGAACCAAGGAGAAAGGTAGGAGTTTCCACTAGGCTAATGTTCTAGTGGAAGCAGCCTTTTTCGGTTCTGACAGAAGTGTCCATTGGCACAAGAAGAAAGTCGTCGAGACCGTCGGGGAAAGGTTCACTAGTGAGAGCAGGAGAGGCCGAGGGATGGCAGTTGACTGGAGCAGAAACTTCGATAAAGTCGCTAAGTTCCGATTTGCTGACCTATTGGCCGATGGAAGTGAACGAGAGGACTCGCGACCCGGGGTTCCAGGCACTGCTCTACAACAACTGGCCACCGCATGGAGGTAAGTATGGCTTGGCTCCATTAATTGGTGGCTCGGAAGCGGTGCCAACTTTAGTTCACGTTGAACCTGTGTTAAGTGGGGGGGAACCAAGATCCCCCTGGCCCACGCTAATCAATGTTGCTTTGGCTCGAGGGGACATTTCAATGGAGACATTGCCGGATGTCCCGCAAGAGAAAGCAGTGAATATTAGCGCTATGGAAGGTAGTCATATAGTAAAAGAGACTACATTGGATAGAATGGAATATAAAGCTAAAACAGTAATAGTAAAAATGAGTCCAGCGATGCCGCGACGATGGGTTTTGGGGGACCCGATATATTGGTTGAAAATAAAAGTAATGATGGCTATGAAACCCTACGAGGGAATATACTCGTTAGGGATGGCAGTGTCGATGAGTACAGAGGAGGAAGCCAAACGGTTACACCCCAACTGTACTTTTAATGGAGAATACTTTGGTACTAGGCCGACAGGAAGGCATAGTAGTGAGAGTGGAGATGAAGAAGTAAAGCCTAAGGGTAATGAGAAGTTGTTGGCATTGGCTCAGGTGGCCACAAGAGAGCTGGAAAATTGTTATGTGAGTTCATTAGAAGAGGATGAACACAAGGCACCCAGGTCGAAGGGAGACTTTGACCTCAGGGGTCGCCCGAAGAAGTATAAGGGGAAAGGGTGTCCCTATCCGGGTTGTACCGGAGAAGGAAACGTGTTAGACGACCACAAAAAGCATTGGTCTTTGCGTGGATGCCCTAAATTTTGTGAGAAAAATCCATGGCGGTATAATAATGCACCTAAATGGAAAAAATTGGCAGAAATGTGTATAAAAGCCCCCCAGTCCGTTTTTCCTCAACAGGAGCAACCGGAAAAGGGAGTTGTACCGGAAACCCCAGCCGCAGGGTCGGGAACGGAGTGGAGGGAAAAGCCAGAGGTAAGTGAGAGCCCCTCCTCTACCGAGGAGGAGCCAGAAGGTAAAGGGTACGAAGGCGAAGCGAGCGAAGATAGCGAGGTTGATGAGGTGAAGGAGCACAAGGTCCTTAAGGGGGTCCTGTCACGCTTTTGGAACAGGCACCAGGACCCACAGCCCTCTTCATCCGCTGAGAAGTAGCGACGAAAGGAGATGGAAGGTGAGATTGCTGAGCTAAAGACTAGAGTGACTAGATTAGAGACACATAGACAATTATTAGAACATTTTTTAGGAGCATTTGTACCGGCTTTGAACAATTTTTTAGTAGATATTGGGCAATTTAGGCCACATTGGTTGTCTTTAATTGAGCGTTCTCAGGAAAGAATCGCTGAGCAAAATGAAATGAGGGAGATAATTAAGAAATTGGAAAAAAGAATCGAGGAAGCTGAGGCCAAAATACAGAGGTCCAACCAGACCCCCGCGAACCTTGAGCAGGAGGAGTCACCAGGACCCTCAACGGCCCTATTGTTTGATTACCAGGTATTTCGACAAAATCATATGCAAGAAAGAATGGCTGAATTGAGGGCCAAGTATGATGAAGATAAGTAGTTAGAAGAATTAAGAGGTGCGGGGTAAATTGGGCATAATATAGTGAATTTAGAAACCCCTTTTGTTTAAAATTAAAATGTATTTGGCTCAGTGGAATGTAGAAACAATTTAAAAATAGAATAAGATAACTGTATAACAAAGGCCAACCCCCAAGGTAGAGGGGGAGGAGCTAATGTGGTTTTAGAGCTTAGTAGTCCATAAAAAATAGAACCGTCAGTAGAGAGTATGAAACGTAGCTACGAGGAAGCGATGGAGGAGGATCAAAGTTTTGGCGACAGCGGGGGTAAATTAGTGATACCTGGACGACTTTGTTCAGCCAGGAACAGGGTGAGGTTTGGGGACCTAGGACTGGGTCCTCCTAGTTATGATACCCCGTTGTATGAAATACCTAGACCTGCGACTTTAAACTTGCCTCACCCTTTGACTCTAGAGGTAAGAGGAGAGCCGCATGTTTACGCCAATATGGGAACAATTACACGCCAGCCAGAGCGTGGTGGCAACGGTAGGGACAGGGTTGAGAACCCCTATGAGATTCCTACATACGGAGGTGGCCCCACGTTGGTTGAAGACCCATTGGACACCGTTCATGAACAACCTGAAGATGACAGAGTTTACATGAACGTTCCTGTCATCCGTCGAAGACGACGCTGGGCGTACGGTAGGGTTTGGCTGGCCACCATACTTTGCTTGATAGTAATAACATTGATTTATTGTTTGTTGGGGCTGCGAGCGCAAAGAAGGCGAAGGTTCAGCTTCGACAGCATGGCTCCGATTAATCCCATCGACTTGGTCGACGTACGGTATGGCAGCACTAAAATAGCCAACCAAACGTGCTGGAAAGTGGAGGTAATGCATGTCAGTGAAGAATGGAAGAGAAGTAAAGGACCGCAGAGGGAAGCCTGCGGTGCCGGAGCGGATACTCCTTGTGAGAGGCAATGGAGGGAGGAGAGAACCACCCTAGTGAATTCCTACCTTCGCAGCAAATCCAGTCAAACATATAATGAATCGGTGAAGATTTTGAAAAGGAGCACGACGTACCCTGTAAATTCAAAGAGTAAGTGTAAAGTTCGAGTAGTTTACCGGATTAATAGCACAGCGAACGACTCTATAGTCAATATTACTTTGTTATGCTTGAAAAAGCTAGAGCAAAGACTTGTTAGAAATAACTGGGTCCAGATTGGAGAAGGAGATCCTTCTTGGTACGTTAATGAATATTGTGCAAGGTTGCCAGATGCGACAGGAGGATACTGGTTAGAGACAGACCCTGACGACCCGGATTTCGGAATTCCAGCGGCCCCACGAAATGACACTTGTACCGAGCTTCGGCCGGAATGGGAACCATGTTGGAGCTGTTTAACTTTTAGATGCAGTGGACCAGAAACCAACGGGACCATTGAAGGACTAGGGGCCAACGGGACCGGTGATTACCTGCCAGGTACTCCGACTCCAGCATCGGGTAAGTACCCTTTAGTTTTTCATCAACGAAGGCTTAAAAAATTTAGAAAGCCGAGGGCGATTGAAGTTTTTGCCCCACGTTTTAAACGTATGATTTTCGCCTCACCGAAATTTCTTGGAATGCAGGGGTTCAAAAAGCCCCCACCAAGGAAAGTTAAAAAGAAACGGCCGAGGCACAGAGTTAGGTTAAATAAGACCCGGTCACATAATAGATTACGTAGGATGGTATACGCCGCGACTATTTTTGGAAGGAATACGTCTAGGAGGACCCCACCAAGTACACCTCCAATAAAAGTAATAAATAAAATAAATAAAGTTAGTAAAGTAATAAAGAAACGGCCGGGATGCAGGGTTAGGTTAAGTAAAGCCCAGTTGTATTATAATGATAGCCATTGTGATTGGAATATGATGAGGTATTGTCCCGTGCCCTACCACATGTTTTGCTTTGCGGATAGCGGTAGTAGTCTTACCCTCCCCGAAGGAGGGTTAAGAGGTGACGCGAGTACCTTGCTTACTCACCTTTTTGCAATGAGTGTTAAAAACGCACTATGTGAAAAGAAGATAAAAGTGAAACACGAAGAGTGGTTGAATAACTCTTTTCCATGGATATGGAAAAGGGATACGTACGTGTTGGAATCAACCTTTAATAAGACTGTGAAAATAACTGTACTAAATATAAGACGGGTACAAATGTGGGCTCAACGCATTCCTACGCCGGATGATTTACATAATGTTCCGAAGGGTGATTTTGATAAAATTGATCAATGTGTAGCACTAAGAATGTTTAACAGATTGGAAGGGAAGGAATGGATGAGTGGTATTTCGCCGCGATGCCCCTTGGTGGAAATGGGAACGCCACCTTTTACTCATTGGATTTATAATTGTACAGGGTTAAAAACAAACTTAACGATTAAAGGGGTGTTACAAGCTTGGAAAGAAATACATACGAGAGACGAGAGTAAGACGTGGTGGGGGCTCAATAAAGATGAAATGGTTAAGGATGTAATACCTTGCCTAGAAGAGTCGGACAATTATTGGGTTAAATACCAATATATTGCGACAGTGTACTCAAAAGAGAATGACATTTGGCCTGACAGTGAAAGACCAGCCTTATACGCTAGTCCACGGCCGTGGGAGATGGTGTGTAAGGGTGGAAATTCCGGGAAGGATTTTAAAAATTGTACGATTGTGTTAGCACGTAAACCTTGTTATAAAGTTTCCCGGTTTAAGAATTTTTGTGACCCACGTTACCACGATGAAGATTATGCCAATATCGAGGGAGCGGTATGGGTAAAAGATAATAATAATAGATGGATTCGTAGCCAAGCGGTAGGAAAAGATTACTGCACGCGATGGGACAATGATAAAGAATTGTCTAAAATGGTAGGACTTAAAATTATCCCCAAGCCTCCTGACTCCATTATGCAGATTTTAGAGGGTCACGCATTTAGAAAATCCCTTTGTGCAGGAGACATAGTTACAGGATTTGATTGGCTGGGATTCAATAAAATTTATGGCCCAGGTACATGCCACGAACCTGCTGAAAAATGGCTGCATTGTGGACACAGTGACGAATACAATCATAAGGGGGAACATGTATGTACTTGGTATGAGAGAATTGGATTGGCAATAAAGGGTGTAGTTAAAACTGTGGCCACAACAGCCGTTGAAGTTGTGGAAGAAGTGGCAGAGACGGCTTTTCAGGGTATAAAAACCGGGCTGTCAAATTTAGCACAAGATGTGGGACTTTGGTTCCTGCTAGGTTTAGGAATTGTTTTAGCGGCAGTGATAGCTTTTGTATTTGTTAAAAGAGGATCTTTGTCGCTATGTCCTCGTCGAGAACACAAAGAGAAAGCCTCACCTAATATGGTAAAAGCTCGGCTATTGGCCAATGAGCTACAGGAAAATTGGGGAGGGGCGTCGAAGAGGAGGTTACTGAGTATTGAGGAAGGGCTGCAAAAGAGGGCGGGATCGACCAGACTATAACTGCAACGCCCCAGCCCTGTCTTCCTCAATCCTCACTGACACTTTTTGGCGGAACAGTAAAACTACACATGACCATGGCATGCGGTGCGGTTAATGGTACTAAAGGGAGACCAGGCGCCCTTCAAAATGTAAGTAATGAAGCTGAATATTGGATGATTTTTATAATATGGCTTCTTTATTGCTGTACTGGACAATGGGACATTTGGCAGTTAACTCGACCCTTTATTTTGGTGATAGCTGTTACCAAGGTACTGGTGTTACGCTTTGTGTTTTGTACATACACACTGGGATTGGGATGCTTCATTGTGTACATGCATGGCCGAATTAGAATAAATTATAAAACTCCAAGGGGGGTAGCTGAAACTTTCCTCTTGGTGTGCTGGGTTTGTTTAGATGTAACCTCTATCATGATTTTTGAGGTTTTATATGGAGCAGTTATATTAGAAGGCATATTTGCCATGGCATTGGCTTTGTATATCATGAATATGGTGATTCGCCTTCAACGAAATCCTGTGGCTACGGGCAGCAGGGTTTGGATGTGGCGAACAGCTAAACTAACTTTATGGGGTATAGTTTGGGGAATAATTTCAATTCTCCTTTGGCTGCGCCTGGTCGACCAATTGGTTTTAGTAGTTTGGTTTTTTACATATGCAGCTTTCTTTACTCTCCCGCCAAAAGGTTCCGCTACTCGGAGAGCGACCACACCCTCGCTCTCTCGGCGTAGTGGCATTCCGCATTCTCTCGACAGAGCGGGTGCGGATGATCATTTAGATCAGGATCGACCTGTACATATGGGGAGCCGCAATCTAGCCGGCTCTCCTCAGGTTTAAGAATTGTCGAATTGTATGTGTGTGTTTACCAGGATAACCAGGATGAGCCGCGGTGTGTCTTCTGTGGAAACGATCTCCTTCTCTTCTCAGCCTGGGTAGTTGGAGACGTGTTCTATGGGCACTGCTGCTGTCCTTTGTCCCCAGAGGGTGTGGGTGAGGAAATGTGGCTTATACCCGATGGGCTTTATATGACTTATTTATGTGATCTTTTCGATTCAGCCATGAGTAAAATTTGGAAATGGCCTGGCTTTGCTGACCTCGCGGGCTCATGTAAGTTGGAAGGTTTGGTTCAAAGTCCAATAAAAGATATACGTTACCATGTTAACAAGGAAAGTGTATTCATCGGGAGCACTGTCCCTTTGATGCGCATGGTATGGCGCCTGCCTGACGGTGCTCGACGCTTGACTTTCAATACCCCGTCTGGCTTTTGTGTAGCCGCCACTCCTAGGAAGACGGCCAGACCTGGTGAGAGTGCCAGGTATGGTGGTGTTCGAGTTGGAAAGGAGCGACCCTGCGCGCCTGAGACGGCCCCCTCGCCCCCCCTGGACCGGGTTGACGAGCCTGGGGAATCCAGTGCCGCCCGACAGGAGGCTCCAGTTGGTAAGATCATGCCACTGTTGAGACCAGTCTCCCCCGCGGTTTCATCACTAGTTGATGACCCGGTGGTTGAGCATAGCGAGGATGAGGGCTCGTTGGCTGCGTTGTCGCCCTCCCTACTGATAAATGGCTTCAGCCTGTGGTCTCCGCTCCCTGATCCTTCGCCCGTCTCCATGCCTTCTGACTCCCCGGCGTCTCCGTTGGGTGATGACGGTGGGGTAGATGAGGTGTGGATGATGGGGTTGGATGGTGAGTTGGATATGCGGCTGATTTGCTTGAGGGACACCTGTGATCTCTAGGAGGGGGTGTCGAATTGAGTGGAGTCGAGTGGGTCAGATGGAGCACCATATCATGTACTTTTAGATGACAAATTATGGACTGAACTCAATTCTAAAATTAGAGATCAAGTGGTGTCCATAAGATCAAGGAATTGGTGTCTATAGGGCAGATATGATCATGTTTTGGCCTCTGGGTGTAGTACCCCAAGGTAACCACCAGATGCCGCCAAACCTAAGCAACCGGAGCCGCCTGCTTAGCAAGTATAGGTCATCCCTAGCGAGGCCCAGGTTGGCCTTAAGCCCCACGTTAGCTTTAAGTAAGCCCCACGTTTTGATAAGATCCTCATCCTAGCCCCACATTTTGAACCTTATCAAGCCACAAGTTAAAGAGAGTAGGTGGCCCTACGTTGTAGTGATAAAGCCCCACGGTTAATAAATAAACAAAGGTATCCTGAATTGAGTAATAGCACACACAACATACAATCTTCATTCGACAATTGTTAACCTGAATTATGGATCAATGCTTACAGCACATTGAAGCCACTGTGAAACTTTGCTGTCTTTTATTTCCTTTTAATTACATGCGATACTGTTTATTATCGCTGATAAGATAGCTGTAACTGCATTGAGTGTCATGATTGCCTGTATGAAAAGATGTTTTCTCTCAGCATTGCCATACAAGATGTGTAACAAATGAAAAAGAATCAACCTGTTGAGATTCCCTGAGAGGTTTGGGATTTAACATGCTATGTATATACATATTATTCATGCTTGCATAGTTTGGTTAAGAATATTATCACATATTGTCATTGATTTGATGATTGTAAATATCGAATAAGAGCCAGGACCGTTAGAATTGTAATAGGGACTTTTTTGGCTCCATATTGAATTGCAGCCGAGACTTTGGCAGCGTAAGATGGCATATGGCCACGCAAGATGGCGTCTTGCCCCACGTATAGCATGTTGCCCCCAGTAAGATGGCATATGGCAACGTAAGATGGCGTAGTGCCCCGCGTAGGATGAGTGTATTGCCCCACGTGTAAATGAGTGCATATAGCCCCACGTAAGCTGAAATGTGTTTTTGTTTAAACAGGAACTGACTAAGCTCTGTGGTGTGTGTAGCTAAGTAACCAGTTTCCTGTGTGCGCTTGTGTAAAGAATGAGCTCCAATGTTATGTGCTTGTCTCTCACTCAACTGTATGTGACTGTGGATATGCCCTAACACGTCCCAACATGCCCTAACTCGTCTCAGCGCATTGATATGCAAAGGGACTACAAGTGACTGGAACGACTGGAGGAAGACCACCGTTACCAAGGAGATGCTGTGACGCAACCAAGGTTATAAAAGATTGCCCCTGGCAACGATCGGGGCTCCGAGCTTTCAGCTCTTTGTCGTGAAGCGATCAACCCGTGAGGAGTGTGTTGTCAGAGAACTGTTCAGCAGAGTGATAGGACTTAGGTTTTTCTCGGAGGACCTTTGGCTGTTAGCTGCGAGCGGGGACTTTTCTCACCAAATTGGGTAATGTACAACGCTTTATTAAATAAGATGTTTAAAAGGAAGTTATGAACGGTTAATCGCGTGTAGGGACGGAGCCATTTTAACACACTTCCATATCTTCAATTTATTTTTAGCCAAAAACGTCTTATCTTAAAATTAGGTCTTGAGCTCTTTGAAGAAGTGATCAATCTTAGAAGGCTTTATTTAAAGGTTTAAATAATTATGTTTGATTTCCCTTTTTCTATTTCATTTTATATTTTATTAATTTTAATTTTTATTGTATTCTTGATTTTTGAAATTTATAATTGCGCCTTGTGTTTGGCGAACGCGCATTAAAGAATTTAAAAATTGTTTTATATTCCTGTTATCATTGTAATAAAATATTGAAAGACAATTTTTGCTTTAATTATTTTATTTGTTTCTTTCGGTTTTGTTTTATTATTTTTGGGACTTTTTACTAAGTCCAGGTCATTTTATAAGACCTCATTATTTTCCTTCGAGACGGACAACAGCAACGGACGTTTGGAAAAGAGGTAATTGTATTTTAATAACATTTGATGAATGTTTTCCATTTGTATTAATAAAGTCAAATACTCCTGCTTTAAGTGAAACAAGTCCGTATGATCCTAACAAGGATTATTAAATGACTAGGTCAATAACAAATGCAAACAACTAAGAGAAGTGGAGCTGCCAAGTAAGTGAGGTGTTCAGATTATTATTCCTGGGTTCGTGTGGTTGCTCATTCAGGAGTAGTAGGTGGATGAAAACGGATTGGCCTCATGATAAGAAGACAGTGAACAAACCTAGGTGAATCCACCTCGATATATCGGCTTAACTAATTCTCGTCCCCTCACATTGACGCCTTAGAGCCGGTGAGGGAAAAGGGGGAATTACTGACCCATTGATTGGAGAGTCGATCAGGACATATTTCCCGATTTAAGTCCTGCGGGTAAGCGGAAGTTGACAATATATATATATATATATATATATATTTGTTTATAAGTATGCGGAAATATGTAGAGGAATCAAATAGCTAATGAGCAAGAGGTGCGTAACTATCACACTTTTCCTTGCGACAAACGTTTTCTTATATTCATAAATAACTATTGAGGCTATTTTCTTCTTCTCAGTCGTCTTCATTTTTTCTTTTTATTGAGCAACTACAAACGTGTATACTATTTATACAATTTGTCTTTGAGTTATCTTGAAACTATATGACCATAAACGAGTATTCTGTTTGTCTGTTTGTGCCAATTGTTTACTATTTTATTCTTAGATTGTATATTTGATGACTGTTTTCTTGTGCTATTTGGAAATAAGCACATTTTAATTTTCTCTCTCTATATATATATATATATATATATATATATATATATATATATATATATATATATATATATATATATATATATTGATATATATTGTTTCTGTTTGTCTGTAAATTGCCACAGTGATTAGACGAAGCGTTGTAACTGAACAGAGGGAGTATATTTTGATTTTTGGTTTTGTTTTTGTCCTCAGTTTGAGTTTCTGCCATATGAGAAATATGTATAACTAAATAGTGAAAAATAAGGAGTAGAATCATTATAGGTTCTCTGAATTTCCTCCTGCTCCTTTTCAGTACCAACTTTGTCCAACTTTTGTTGTAATTGTTTTGTTTCTTTTAATTTAATGTTACTCACATAAATGGAAAAAAAATATTGAATTGAGTGGGAAATGAAAAAAACGAAAAAGAAGCTGATTGTTTGAATGAAATTGATGTTTTTTTTTGTTCTTTTAATTTGTTGTCATCTAAGTGGAAAAAAAAAAAAGCTAGAATATTTCAAATTGCATTAGTTATTTTGAACATAAGATCTTTTGTTCAGTCCTTTTGTATGGGGGCAAGGGGGCAACATAAATGTAGATATTTTCAGTTGTTTTAATCCCGAATCTTGTTACACTGGTCAAAAACAATTCATAGCGGGGAAAAAAAGAACATGTTATCATGCTCGAAAGAGGTCAGTGTTTATTGGCTTTCCCGCCACATCAATTTCAGAGGCCCCTTGATGGTTTCCCTTTCTTGTCACCCTGCTATTTCACAACAAAGGAGGGACAGATTACAGCAGCAATAAGGGAAGGTGTGTGTGCCACCATTACTGACAACACTATCCGGTTGGTTTTCATGTCATGTTTGCAGCGAGTTTACTGGCAAGCTTTTCATCTCTCGGTATGCATATCTTTGCAGCTATTTGTGTAGCCCTCCGCGTTCAAGGAAACTGACTTTAAACACATTTTTATTGTGATTGCTTATAAATGATGGGAAACATATCAATTGTTTTTTTTTCCCCCGATGTATTTGGATCCCTGTTAGCGTCCACCATTGCAATGTCTGTTTCTGGGGTCCAAAATATCACATTTTCCAGTTTTATATTTGTACAAAACCTCAGTAACTTCTGTAATATTCTGCAACGTGTTACTGAAATTCAATAGTGTTCTGGCGTTTATATAGAACAATGGAGTTTAGAAGTTCCATGTCTCAATCACCAAAGTTCAAAGAAGTCCTGAATTTGAATCTTACTACTAACGATGAACAGATTTAACATTTTTTAGGCTTACTATTAATGTGTTACTAAAGAAACCATCATTAAAAAGAAGGGATCAGTAGTTTTATCATCACATCCGTGTCTATGAGCTCAAGGACTGACAGACGGACAATCTTTCCAAAGCAAATTAGCATCTAAAGATTTTATGTCAATCAAAACTTAGAACCATCTGTCCAAGGTGGAAGATCACATTAACACCTAAAGCGGACACGTTGTTATCCTTTGATCAATTTCGACGTTCCCCCCATGGGTGATCTGGCTCACCACCTCTGGAACGTGATAGCATGAATATTAAAAAGAATGCTCTCCATGCATCTCCACCCCCTCTCAGCTTTCAGTGCTGCTGTCTGACGTGTTTTAGGTAAGCTCTGTCTCCAATGTCACACTTGGGCCAAACAATCCAGTGCTGAGCGAAGGATTAATTAGAACTGTCATCAGTGATTCTGTTTCAATGGTAGTTAGCAATGCCCCAACTGGATGATAAGACTCACAGGAGGAGCTGTGCAGCTTTTATTAATTTGAGCCTGCGCTTCACTTGAACACAATAATGAGCGTAAAAAGTGCAAGAGTACATTAATCTGGGTTCGTTTTTGACAAATGAAATATTTTACGAATTTTACCAAATAATAATACTATCCCGATTTAAGTAGATGATTGTTGTTAATGAAATTTTAATGGATGGATGGTCAACAACAATCGCAGTGTTTACATGCCCTAGAATCTACTGCACTAAATCAACTGAAATCAAACTTTGAAAGTAAACAAACACTTTAATCTCACCATGTGTTGTGTTTCAGTTTCGTTTGGGTTGGGTTTTGTTTCATTTTGGTATGTTGTATTTGTCTGGTGTTCTTGTGTGTTTCCCCTGTCTCATTATGTCTGATTAGGTCCACCTGTGTGTCATTCCCCTTCCCAGTGTGTGTTGACCAATCAGGGTCCTCTGCCTATTGTGTTCCCCAGATGTTTCTCATTAGTGTTGGTGTATTTAGGCTGTTGGTTTTGTCTTGTCTGTGTGGGATCATTGTCTATGTCAGAGGACCATGCGGAAGTTGTTTGAGAGGCGTCTTGTGGTTTCATCTGTGCCAAGTTGTGTTATCCCTCAGCATAGTCTAGTTACCCCAGTCTCATTTAGTTGTTTTAGTTCCTTTCAAATCCCCCTAGTCACCGTCAAGTCTGCCTTGTCTCAGTCTGCTCACCCTCGTCTTTGTCACGTCTTTCTGGTAGCCAAGTCTGTCCTGATCAAGCCAAGTGTGTCCTCGTCCAGCCAAGTGTGTCCTCGTCTAGCCTAGTTTCCTGTCTTCGTCCTCTCATCCTATCCGGTCACGCCATGTCCTGTCTTTGTCCTCTCGCCCAATCCAGTCACACCATGTCCTGTCCTCGTCCTCTCATCCAGTCCAGTCACACCATGTCCTGTCCTCGTCCTCTCGTCTAGTCCAGTCACGCCAGGTCATGTCCTCGTCCCCTAATCTATCCCTACTCGTTTGGTTCTTAAATCCTGTTTCCCGTCTGTGTCCACTTACCCTTGAGTCCACCCTCATCCACTCACCCCGGCAAAACATGACACCATGTTCAAGTTGACAATTTGATTCACTTTGGTTGAGGTTAATCTTGGTCTCAAGAAATGTAAAAATGGCCAAGATATGGAGAAAGAAAGGATCTTCTTATGACCTAAAACACACAAGCCAATCTGGGAAGCTTGGCGGCGTTAGCGTCATGGCTTGCATGGCTGCTCCTGGAACGGGCTCAATAGTTTTTGTCAATGATGTAACTCGTGATGGTAGACGCCAAATGAATTCTGAAATCTGCAAAAAAACATCTTGTCTGGCAATGTACACAAAAACTCATTCAAACTAATCGGGAGAAGTGTCATCATGCAACGAGACAAAGACTCAAGAAACACTGCCAACATAACTCCATAAGGACTTCATCAGGGGGAAAAGTGGAAGATCTTGGATTGGCCAAGTCGATCATCATTTTACCTCCTGAAGAGAGATACCCCAGAAATAAAAAAAATAAAAATAAAAAAAGAACTGAAAGAGGCTACAGTAATGACCAGCCCAGTGACCTAGTGGTAATATCAGCCCTGAGACTGGCAGGCTGCATAATGCCACTCATAATCAAGAGTTTACACTTTTTGCTGTCATTGTGTGTTACAGCCACTGAGAGAAGCACTCAAGAGTGAGAAGCTCTACAGTGCAAACACTCATCAGAGATGAGGGGAGTCACTTAAGTGACCCCTACAGGCATTTCAAATACACACACTTGATCTTGAAGCGACACACAACAGCGGGGATGGGCAACTTCGGCCCTTAAGGGCCGCTAAATTGGAATTTTGCCTCAACATCAAAAATAGTTTTGATGATTTCAAAAACCCACACAGTACACTACATTTAATTTTTACTGAATTGTCATTTTGTATTTGGTAGGACTTTGCCTCAAAGAACAAGAAGTTGTCATGGGTTTCAGGGTGGCAGATGGTAGATAATATTAAATTTGCCATTACGAACGCCAACAGCATCCGGTATTTTTGTTAAACAAAATATCTGTGATGTATTATTTTGGTTTGTTAGGATTTGTGCTAACTAATTGAACAACTTAACATTACAACATGTTTATTAATAATTGACCTTACCGTGTCACGCCCCTCCCTGCCCACATTGTGCGACAAGCAGTTCCCTCCGACATTGTTCGGGCAAGATGCGCGAAATACCATGCGCTGTGTTAGGATTATTATGTATATATTATTCCATATTTTCTCTTTTATTGCATAGTTAATTTTAAAGCATATACTCAGTACTTCACTATCAGTTTGGGTTGCTGTATGTGTATTCAACCTAAGGACGTCTGGAATGCGGGAATGAAGAACTTCACACCAGGACAGGAGACAGCATTCAAGGATTAGTGATCAAAGGATGTCTTCTGTGTTAATGACTATTGTATTTGTGATGCCACAACGCTGCTATTTCTCCGCCTCTTTTTGTGACCATTTGTTAGCGAACTCCATGAAAAGACAAGAAATGTGAATGTGTGTCAGAGTGGGCCAGAGGATTGTGACCAGCACACATCTCTTGCTCATCTCTCCTTGTACAAGTAAAGGCCTTGTTTTTTTCTCATTTTAATGTCTGTCTCCTCATTTGTGCAGTTTAAAAATGTCATAGATGGTGTTTAAACCTGACACGCTGTAATTGCAAAGTTGTCAGGTCTTCCTTGTGATTTCGCTGTCAGGTATTTTCAGAACGCCGATATTTCTCTTCGAAGCAAGCAAAAGAGGCTTAACATTTTTTTTAGTGAAGGGTATCTTCACTCTCTCGCCATGCAATTTTGCCCAAAAACAAAAGGAAATACGCATCGCTGTTTGCTGCTACAGAAGTCAGGAAAAGGCAGTCGCCTCACTCACTTCGACCGATTGTCAGCAAAACCGAAGTTTTTGGACATTATTCTACGGAGCCCCTAAGGTGACATGGTAGAAAAAAACAAAAAAAGCTTTGGGGACGCAAAGCTTGCGTGTCCTCGCAAAGATTGCGAACGCAAAGTTGTTTTGTGAGGGAACGCAAAGTTGTTTTTTTCGCCTACCATGTCACCTTAGCTGCGCCGTAAACACTTCCGGGTCATCTTCCATGTGAACAAAAGCGACATGTAAACAAAGCAGTGGAAAAATACATGCTCCATCCTAGTCGCTTTGGGAAAGCTTTCCCACCGTTTTGTTTCATGTTTACAAACGTTCCAGCCTCGTCGCTATTGTTCACATGGAAGATGACCCGGAAGTGTTTACGGCGCAGCTAAGGTGACATGGTAGGCGAAAAAAACAACTTTGCGTTCCCTCGCAAAACAACTTTGCGTTTTCTATAGTGCTGTCAAAGTTAAAGCGTTAACTAATTAATTAATTAATCACAAAAAATTATCGCATTAATCATTGTATTACCACAGATTAATCGCACTATTAATTTTGACCACAGATTATTCTTTTTAGCCGACAGTGGATGGTTAAATTAAAGGTAGCTGTTAACTACATGCATTAAAGTAAATCATTTAATAAATGTTTACATATGCCGTAGGTCATTTTTTCCCCATTTTAAATTGTGTAAATAATTAATTGATTAGAAAAAGCAGGATGAGCTTGCGCAGCGGGCAAAAATGTTGGGGGAATAAAAGCTTTTTAAGTCAGTGATTAATCATGATTAATCAAAATTCTACAATGTGATTAATCTGATTAAAAAATGTAATCGTTTGACAGCTCTAGTTCTCTCGCAAAGATTGCAAACGCAAAGTTGTTTTGCGAGGGAAGGCAATCTTTGCGAGGGAACCGAGAGAACGCAGTTTTATGCGAGGGCACGCAATCTTTGCGTTCCCTCACAATTTTTGCAAGGGAACGCAAAGATGTTTGCAAGGGAACGCAAAGTTTTTTTTTCTATCATGTCACCTTAGGGGCTTCGTATTATTCCTATCAAGCAGGGTAAGAATAAATTTATAGTACCTCGTAGTTTCAATATTTTGTTAGCATTTATTGTAAATAGTAAACAAACGTGTGGACGGTTAGCTACCCGGAGCTATTGTTAGTCTTTGGCTTAAAACATTGGAGACCATTACCATACTGCAGACAGTACTGTAGTTTCTAGTCATTTTGGAGGGATTCGACTGGTCATGTGTGCTCTTCCACAGTTTGATCAAGCGCAGACATTTTTCGTTGTTGTTTGAGTGTTTAGGGAATGGAATAAATCGGACAGTGTCTCTCTTGTGTCTCTCTTACACAAGCCGTGACCACAGCAGGATGCCACTTACTCGATCGGAATAATGCCTATCACTCTTACACAAGCCGTGACTACAGTGTAAACCATTATATATGATTATTTTCTTGGCTTTGCCGCAGCAAAACGCACGTGCCATCGCAGACATGACGTCTTGCGTCTTGATTGGTTTACTAGGTCATGTGGGCGAGGTTTACGGTAAGGTAAATTGGTACTTAATTTTACAAACTTACTAATGTGGTCTCAGTCCACAGAGGTTTCTTGTTAAGTTATAATACAAGTTTTGATTACATTGTTTACGTTTACATGCAGTCAATATTTGGGTTAAGGTCAGAATTCCGGTTTCTGAAACAATCGAGGTAACACGTTTACATGTGTGGCGGAATTAGCTACTCCCGTTTACATGCTCATTTGTGCTCGATTGGAATATCCTGTTCAGACCGCTATGCAGGGACTACGTAAATAACGTCATTTCCACTTTTAACTCCGTTCAATAAAATACATATTTATGTCACTCGAACCACTCGTATCCTCCTTGCTCCATAAGTGTGGTTCTTTGCTGCGAGCGTCATGTTTGTTTACACCGGCATGATTATTTCCGGTGGGTTACACGCCAGAAACACAGACTTATAAATAGGCACACACTGTGGCGTGTTTGCACATAATGTGAAAACGCCGCGGAGAAATCAATGTATTCTAGCGAGTGGTACGGAGCTGCGCATACAAGTCATTACTACAAAGACCAAGATTCTTTGCAAATTAAAATAAGTGAAGAAGAAGAAAAGAAGACGAAGAAGAAAATAGATAGCATCCGCACAGCGAAAGACAATGCGCCGTTCAATCGAGGTATTCTTCCAAATGCGTTTATATGCACGTGGGGTTTTGATAAGGGTAACCCAGGGGTCTTTCTTCTTCTTATTATTATTTATTTATTTATTTTAAACCCAAATAAGAGCATATTCGGTTTATTGCACGGGTTTACATGGCCTTACAAAACCCGAATATTGCCAATATTTGACTTTGGGCATGTAAACGTAGACATAGTTGTGTTACAAGTCACGTCTGAATTTCGCCCGTTGTTTTCGTTAATGGCTATTATTATGCAGATGTGCCTCATTCCGGGAAAACAAGACCCTCTTCTGATGGACCACTCCACTCTGTCATCTCACATTGTGTAGAGGAGGTTAAAATCATACTCCAAAAATCTCCACTCTGTTCAAGCAACAATGCAGATTTGCCTCAAAAGAACATCTTCCGAATCACGTGGATGCTGCTTTAGCTTGTTTTCAAGAGAATCCCATCGATATTGCCATGGTGATGCATCAACAAACGGAGCAGTCTGTAATATAGCTGGAGCAGCCAGGACACATGTTGCCCAGATGCAAATATGGGTGCCGAAGCTCCTGTTCAGCATTGTGTCCAGTGCTCATATGAACATTGATTACAAGGCAAGACGAGGTTTTATAACTTAACCGTATTCTAAAATTCTTACTTTTTTTGCAGTTTTCCCACTTTAAATGATCCAAGGAATGACACAAACATTAGCTCTTATTTTATAGTATTGTACCTGTACTTAAAAGTAAAAATAACCCTGCAAAATGACATCGTAGGGATTTTAGACTTATTTTGTGACACTTTTCAGCAGTATTAAAAAATAGCCACTTTTGAAGGAAAGAAGGTGTGAAAATGGTGTTGACGCAGGGACGAGAGCCTAATGCTATTATTTACTTTGCTGCGTCATTTTCTTTTGAAATGTGAAGAATCCGCGTAAAACAAAACAAATGAGATGGACCAAGCTTAGAAGCAAAATTTGCCACAATCATTTAAATGATTCTGACTTTGAAGATTATTATTATTTTTTTTTTTTTTTGGTCAGACTGTGAAAGGAAAGGAAATATATTACAAGAACAAGAGATCGATTTGCTGTGGCAACCTGCTTGTAAATTTCTTTCCAACCAGGGCCAAAAACACACTGGAGCATTTTCAGGCATGAATGGCCTTTTGAAAGTCATATACAGCATTTCAATCAGATTCAAGTCTGTACTTTGACTAGGCCACTCCAAAACCATCTTGAACTCAGTATTATTCATTCAGCAGCCTTTCCGAGTCAACATGTCATCATTATTGTTTTCTCTCTCTCTCTCGGAAGCTTATTGCATTCACTTGAAAAAAAATCAGTTTTTCTGACTAATTTTTGGGAGCTTTGTTTTTTTTGTTTTTCTGAATATATATATATATTTTTTTACTGTTTTACTGAATATTTTTTTCTGTCATAAAAAAAAATATTCAGAAAAACAGAAAAAAAAAAAATTCCTTAAAACAGGGGGGAAAAAATTACCCCGAAAAACAGGGTGAAAAACATTATTCTGAAAACAGAGCACCGGCTTCTGTTTTTCGGAGTAATTTTTTGGGGAACCTCTGAACTCCAAGTGACTTGTTTCAGACCACTGATCTGTATATATGACTGGATAGCCGATAGCCCATACACCAGGGGTGTCAAACTCATATTAGCTCAGGGGCCACATGGAGAAAAATATATTCGCAAGTGGGCCGGATCGGTAAAATTGTACATAATTTTTAAAACATTGCCGTCAATTACATGCAGAGTTTTGCTATTTGTGGGCCAGCCCTAAATTGCGGGGCGCATCTGTACAAATATTGTCCCAAATTTTTTTTTGCATAAACCTGTATATTGTTCACTGATTGTGTGCCAGGTGCCGTTAATGAAGTTATAAGGACGTTAATCCTTATCTAATGTGTAGTTGAATGTGTGTCTTATTCAGCAAGTTAGTGTTTGATTCTTGTTTTTATTTTTTAAACAAACTAACTTTAAATTGTGCTTAAAATAACGACATTCAGAGCAATTCCATGTTTAAGTTGCATTGCTCAACTGAGACTTACTTGTGTAATTATGACTTTATAAGCTTTGATTGTGGCCGGCTGATTAATTGGGCTGACATTACTTATTTTTTTATTTTTTTTATATTTTTTTTAACTTTACAAAACCATCTCGCGGGCCGGATTAAACCCCATTGCGGGCCTGATCCGGCCCCCGGGCCTTATGTTTGACACCCCTGCCATACACGCTAGTGCAAGCCTTTGAAGTCACAGGGCGGCCATCTTGTTACTCCCACCTCGCAAGCAGACTACTGTGTAAACTATACGGTATACGTGCAGATGAGACATATGCAGCTCGTAGGCAGTTAGTATAAGGCCCACTATTTTCTTGGAATATTTTTTTTTTTCTGTTGTTTGGAATAATTTTTCCCCCATGACAGAAAAAAAAATATTCAGTAAAACAGAAAAATACATATTCAGAAAAACAGAAAAAAAAATTACTCAAAAAAACACAGTTCCCCCCCCCAAAAAAAATAGTCAGAAAATCAGGTTTTTGGTTGTTGTTGTTTTTTTATGAATGCAATACGCTTCCTTTTTTTTTTTTTTTTTTGCGCGCGTGCGAGTTTCTGCTCACTAATTCACCTGAAACCTGTTAAAAATACCCTTCACCATCACCGAACACTTCAGATTCCCGCAAGTCGTGAAGTTGTTAGGAGACCAGAGGAAGGATCAAAGAAATGAAAGATGAAACAAAGTGAAATCTAACACCAACCAGACAACACCTCCCACCCACAATTACAAAACCAAAATCTTCCACCAACCTCAGAAACATCTAAATTCCAACAGATTAGCGAGACCTCAGGAAACCAGAGGAAAGCCTAAAGAGGGGAAGGAAGGAAAGATGAAGCAGAGTGAGATCAACAAACACCAGCCACTTTTTTGTTTTTTAAGCAAAACATATATTGATTTACTTGGTGTGTTTTGTATCGTTGTCCTCCTGCAGAACCCAAGTGCACTTCATCTTGTGGTCACAAGCTGATTGCCAATAATTCTTCCTCACGATTTTCTGATAAAGAGCAAAATTCATGGTTCTATCATGGATGTCAGTTTTGCCCAGCCCCTTCCTTATTGTTGAGTCATGAACACTGACCTTAACTAAGGCAAGTGTGGTCTGCATTTCTTTACATTTTGTCCTGGCTTCCTTACTGATGCCTTGTATGAGTCGTCACTGTGCTCTTGGGGGTAATTTTTGTAGGATGGCTGTTCACCACTGTTCCATATTGTGGATTATGGTTGTTTTACTGGAGTCCTTTAAGAATGGCGTTATATTCCTTTCTTGACAGATAGATGTAAATTGCTTTACTTGTCATCGATTGAATCTGGTATCAGGCTAGGATGTGGTCAGTGAAAATGAACTTCGGTTTTCAAATATGTTTTGGTGGTGTTGTTGTTGTTGTTGTTGTTTTTCATTGCTGCTGCTTTAAAATCTTTCTGCATATTTGATGAAGTTCTTAAATACATAACCAAAGTATGAAAACGTTTGACCTCGCTTGGACCTCATCACTCCCTTGATGGCCCAAATTGGAGTATTGAAGGTAATGTATTTTGTTCATGTGGCAAGTACATGCGTCTGAAGCGCACATCCAGATATGATTAGAAGGACAAAGGACACAGGCTTTTTAAATAAATTATGCTAATATACCAAAGGGGCTCTTTGCCCTTGCCTTGCACACAGGTCGTAATTAAAATGTGATGGATGAAAAAACGGGGTAAAAAACAATTGTGTTCTGTGAATAAAAGAAGTGTGATGAAAGGACACAATGATGTTTAAAAGCTGAAGGTGAGTTTTTGTTTTTTAACTGATATGCTACTTACGTGGGGACTAAATAAGATTGTCCGTAGGATTACGCAAAAAAAAAAAAAAAAATGCATCGTCAATTTTGCTAAAAGAAAAAAAAAACTGCTACGGGGTGCCACTGATGGGGACCAAAGAAATACGAAATATAAAATAATTTATAGTCACGTTTGGTTGTTATCTACTTCAATTGAGGCCAAATGCGTCAAGTGACCTCTAAGAACCAGTAAATGAAATAAGAGCTTGTTGAGTGCGGTAGTTTGCAGCCACTTTGTAATGAGCATGATTGATTGCTGTTGGAAAATTTGATTTGAAATTTCAAGGGAGACATATTGTGCATTTTGTGGGGTGCTACGGGAAAGTTTTCTTCTCTCACCTTATTTTGAATTTGTACTTCACATATTCAGTTGAAAAGAAGATGCCTTTTGATATAAACTGATTTGGAAGGGAGACTCAGCTATAATTTAACAGATAACTTGATTCAAAAATACATTTTGAAAATACCATTTTGATGTAGATGTTCCTAGTGCTCTAATAAAGAATAAAAGATGAGAAGGGTAGGAGGACCACATGGTGTGGTATGTGGAGAAAGATGATGTTGATCAAAACCTTAAAAAAAAAAAAAAGTGTTGGATCACAGTGAAAAACAATAGTAAACTGTCGGAAGTGGTCACGTCACACAACGCGTGTTCGACCTGTCACTGACACCCGAAAATGTCACACTTCCAATCCAACTCATATAATGTGCTCTGTCATCACTGCAGGACCCTTGCACGCATGTATACCGACTCCCCCCTGTGAACGTGTCCAATTATAGAGCAGCACTTTCGGGAAAAGGTCATCCATCGTGCAGTGTGTTTGTGCATACAGTACACCAGCATCTTCTCCGCTGGCTTCTATCATGTTTTTGTTTCTTTTTTTCTTTTTTTTTCTTAAACATAATTGCTGCACAATCAGGAGCAAGAGCTGCAGCTCAGTTTGTAGAGCGTCTTTGAGTGTCATGAAAAGAGCTACACAAGTATTTATGATGTGTGTGAAAGTAATGGGACTTTCTAGTACACAGTGGGAGTGCTTAACACAAACACAGCAGCAGCATTGTGGTGACATTGTGCTATTGTAGCCTACATTGAACATTTTAACAAAACACAGTTCAACATTGTATATAGACTAGATGAATAAAAATGTATCTAAATATTTAGAATTAGTGTTGTTCCGATACAGTTTTTTTGGCCCCCGATACCGATTCCGATACCCAGCTTTGCAGTATCGGCCGATACCAATACCATACCGATACCTAGTTTTGTTTTGTTTTCCCCCTCAACATGAAAAAACTGTCCTGCCATTGGTTCAGAGCATTCAAGGGCCAATAGGATATCTTAGATCGGCATTCAGTGAACATGTCACATATCAGTGAATGTCGTGCACCAGCAAGACACAAGAAGCTGCATCCAAAGTCCTATATTAGCCTTGGAATTAATGGTATCGGCATGTTACTTGTGAGTACTCACCGATATCGATACCACTGTTTTAATGCAGTATCGGGCCCTCTGCCGATACCAGTATCGGTATAGGAAGAACACTATTTAGAACGATTGTAATTCATTTAAATTGAATATATTCAACAATATTTAAATTTGAGGAGCCATACAGTACAGTATATGATCAGTCAGGTTTTATTTTCCATCATACTACTACATACTATACATAAAGGGATCAGAATTTTTAATGAAGCGTAATATGATTTCTAGCTTCATCTTGAGCCAACGATATTCACAAGGCTTTAACTCATATACAGAAATTGGCTACATTCAAGCTATCAAGACTTTTTCTAAAATCAAGCCCTTTGTTCAGATGTTAGGCTCCAGATTGTAGTCAGGATCACAGAGGAACGGTGCTAGTATTGAGCTCGATCTTGGTCACGAGAGCGATCTCAAGACCACTTTTTCAGGGTCTCATCTCGTCTTGGAATTGAAGGCACTTTTACTTGGTCTTGTCTCGCTCTCAGTTAAGGCGGACTCGTGATTTTTAATCAAGACCAGTTGAGACAAGGCCAGTACTCTTGTAAACTACTGTAATACTGTGAAACGCAGAATGTAGGTGCTGCGCTGCCGTCCCTCTGTTGCCTGGAGTGCCACGCCCCCTAGATTTGAGATTTATTTCATTGTAGTATTTCAGTAACCTGGTAATATATTGCTATATATTGGCTGGCTATAGCCAGATGGATATGTAATATCCATCTGGCCTCTCCACAGTAATTTCGGCGGGAAAAGGCGGGACATTGTGTACATTAGTTCAAGCTGATTGGTTGATGCGACATTCTACACATTTGCTTTAACCAATCAGAGCCACGGGTGAAAATTTTGTTATTGTTCTTGCCGAAAGGCGGAAAATCATGAACATCTTACCAACTAGAAATGCACGAAGCGCCTCTTGCTGTTCAACATTCAACAAGGAAGCGGTGAGTAATTCTGCGAGAACAGAATTAATTGTTGCGTCCATTCGTCCATGTTGGTTTGTTTGTTAGCCCCTGCGTCGGCGCTGGCTTCCTTGTTTCGTTAGTTGCATATCCCGCCCCAAAACGCAATGTCGCTCTATGATTGGTCCGAACCACCAGCGGTTCAGAACGGCAGTTATCTGCAGGAGCGGTACAAGATGTATTCTCCGGAGTTTGTGAACTCACAAATTCCCTGAGAATTCATCTTGCGAGAGCAAGGTTAGTATTACAGAAACAACATAGCAGAATTTGCTTTGTTGCAGACGTATTAAAAATAAAAAGATACTGGTCATTTTGTTCTGTTTTTTGAGGATTTTTCTTTGATATATGTAGTCCAGGTCTCGGCCTGGACCACAGAAAGTCTTGATCTAGTCTCGGTCTTGATAATCTCTAGTCTCGGTAATGTCTTGTTCTCGGTTGGTGTGGTCTTGACTACAACACTAGTTGTCTGCTACTCAAGGCTACACAAATGGGGATTCAATAATTAATTATTGATTAAATCAGCAATTGATTACTAACTGAAAATGTAGCGGAATGGCACACATTCTGTCCAAGATAATACAGCTAGCCATGGTGAGGTGTGAAGGTGGTGGTGATTTATTAAAGGCTGCAAAGGAGATGATGTGGGGCAAGGTTAAAACAGTTTTGGATGTTTCATTATAGTTTTTACAATGCCTATAGAAAATGATCATACCCTGTGAAAACTTGACCTTTTGTCACCTTGCACCCTGGAAATTACAGTTTAAGTTGAATAATAAATTAATTTAAATAAGCTTGATTTAACTCATTCACTGCCTTTGACAAGTATACTTGTCAATTGTATTTTTTAGAACGGTGCTAAATGGGGGCGAATCTGATTATGCTCCACTGTAAATATCAAACTTGGAAACAACTTTACTGATGCCCAACCACCGGTAGATGACATCATTGCCCCATTTTATACAAAATAAACACAGTTTCAGAGTCCATGGGAGAAATGGCTGTATTTTGGCAAACCTACATTTTTCTACTGTCAATTATAAAAGATCGGGACGGGGCAAAAAGTAGGGAGTCTATTCTGTCATTTGGTAGATTCGATTTATATATAATTATTGAATGTAATATCACGCGAGTATTGAAAATTTTAAAGTTTTCTAAAATGGCTGGCAGTGAATGTTAATACTATACTGTATGTTGTACTGTCCTGTACTGTACTGTACTGTATTTTTTTTTATTCAAATTTGTATTTAGTTTTTATTTTTTCCAAAATGCTTTAATTGACTTTATATATATATATATATATATATATATATATATATATATATATATATATATATATATATATATATATATATATATATATATATATATATATATATATATATATATATATGGCATAATTGCATATTTGTGAAGTGCAGAATATAAAAAAAGTTACTAGTGGTGTAAAAGTATTATGTAATAAAATAGACCATCTTTCTTCTATACAGCCGTTAATAGCAATATTTACAATAAACAGATTTTGTCAGTTATAGTTTTAGCATACATTGTAGGTTCATCCATCCATCCATTTTCTTGACCGCTTACTCCTCACAAGGGTCGTGGGGGTGCTGGAGCCTATCCCAGCTGGCTTCGGGCATAGGTGGGGTCCACCCTGAACTGGTTGCCAGCCAATCACATACATTGTCGGTTCAGTTATTTTTTTTTAATTTCACTAGCAAAAATGTGTTTTTATGTTTTAATTTTCAGTTATTTTAATTCTCATTAACTATAATAACCATGTGTGGAGAAGGCTTCTGCATATTGTGTGATGTAACAGTGTGCATGAAACAGATGTGACTACTTGATGTGATTTGCTCCTTTCTTTACTCATGCAATAGTGTTCTGGCCTCAAGTGTTGATTTGGGTAAGACAATGAGAAGGACTTCGGCCAGTGATTTGTGTCACCTCATCAGAGCATCAAGAGCCAGCAGTGCTGTACCCAAGCAGCTGATGCCCACACTGTTGTGAGGACTTTTTTGTTCTGCCATTTGTCGTGGACATTTTTGTTGTAATGCAGATGAATTAAAACTACCTGCTGATGGTACGTCTCATTACACGTTAACATGTGATATTACAACAACAAAACATTTGTAGAGTATTTATTGGTCCTTTTAAACAAACACAAAACTTTTGTTTGAAAATCAACTTTCACATATGACTTTTGTGTCATTTGATACATCCGACCACAATGCTTTAAATTTGTACATTTATAACTTTCAAAAATATAATAATAAACAGCCATATCAAACATATAAATATTTCAAATATCAGAATGAACATTTCAGAGTAATAACTATATGTGTCTCTCCTTTTTCAATTGGGGCAATCTTGCAATGTTGCTGGAAAAGCCATCAGCTGGGTGATACTGCCCTCTAATGGATTATCTTTGCAATGCATTTGTTAGATCATATGCGTCAGGGTTTCAATGGGGAAAAAATATACTCATGAAATAGAGGGCTCAAAATGGTCAAGAAAAAAAAGAAAAGAAAAAACCCAGACATGACAGCCATATCACTTGCTCCTCTCTCACTTGCACAAGGAACACGTATTGTCTTTCAACCGTACTTGATCATGTCATTCAAGACTCAACTACCCAAACTAGAGAATATGCAGATATTTTGAGTGTGATGTGGGTGTGCATCTAAAGGCGACCACCCAAACATTTCAGTGATGCCCCATCACAGAGCTAGTGCTGTCAACATGAATGTGGACTGACACCTTTTTACAATTCTGTCACCGATAATTTGAATTTGGTCCCGCTATCCTTGTACTTATGTTTGCTGTTTATTGTTTATTTTTACAGCTTATCACTGTGTTGAGGTGGCCGTTTTACAGGTGACAAAGCCATCGCTGAGGTTGCATTTCACGGGTGTAACGGTTCCCCCGGAAGCAACCCTCATCTCACAAAGAAACCCAATTTGACTAATTTCTGCTTTATATATATATATATATATATATATATATATATATATATATATATAGTAGTGAGAGTGAGGGACTCGACAATGTGAAAGCACTGCCATCTATTGGCTTTTTGGCGAACAAACTGTGCTTGTTTAATAACAGATGTGAAAAGACAGGAGACATATTGCACTCTGTTAGGTTAACAACTACGAAATATAATACAATTTATTTGACCTTTGAACTGACCTAATTGCAATCAAAATAAATATTGTTTGACTTCACATTGGTGTGTACACTAAATATTACCTCCTCAAATATGTTGCAATGCGTATGTTTCAAAGCTGTGTCGTGGTTTCAGGGCTGTTTGCATCATCAGGGACCTTATATGTGCCTCTGTTCTTCCACATCCTCACCACCATGAAGAGCACCGCCACGTTGACAAGGCTGAGCAAGATGAGCATCTGTGTAGTAAGCAGCAACATGAGTGAATCTGACAAAGCACTGAAAGCCTCACTAATATATATGTGCAGTCTTTGTAAATTGTCCACACTATTTACTTATATACTTACCTACTTATATTAATTATTTATTTTTGTATATTTTTTTTATTTTTTATTTTTTTACCTGTCTACTGCATCACTGATTTATATTCCATGTACAGCTCTCTGCATGCAGCAATGGTTGTTTTAAATAAAGTTGAGTTTAGTGGAGAATTGTTCATACATCCATTTTCTATATTGCTTAGCTTCACGAGGAAGTGAGGTAATACGCCTCTTGAAAATTCAGTCTTCAATTAACCATAGAAGCCGGAGTATCCAGAGAAAGGTTAAACAAGCAAACATGCACACTCAGAATCGAGAATCAAAGCCAGAACCTCAGAACTGTGATGTAGAACAGCTTGCTTCTCACAAGGGTCGCGGGGGGTGCTGGAGCCTATCCCAGCTGGCTTCGGGCAGTAGGCGGGGTACACCCTGAACTGGTTGCCAGCCAATCACAGGGCACACAGAGACAAACAACCATCCATGCTCACAAACACACCTAGGGACAATTCGGAGCGCCCAATTAACCTGCCATGCATGTCTTTGGAATATGGGAGGAGACCGGAGTACCCGGAGAAGACCCACGCAGGCACGGGGAGACTCCACCCAGGAATGCCGGACCCTGGACTCAAACCCGAGTCCTCAGTAATGGCAGGTGGACGTGCTAACCACTCACCCACCAGGCCACCCGTTCTCTCAATATGGTTAATATATTTGTTTGTATTGTGTTTTTTTTTTTTTTTTAAATAAATACATTTAAATCCTGTAAATGCTAAAAACATGCTTAATAAATTGTCCTATATCGCAGATTACACTTTTTGCGGTGGGGTCCGGAATGTAGCCTTGGAGTGGGGACTACTGTACTCTGAAACATCTACATTTGGAAATCTAGATTAAACTTTGGAGTTTTCCACAATGATTTGTAAAGGAACAACTCAAGTAAGCAGACTGCAAATCAGAGTACGGTGTCACCATACCAGAAAATGTTGATCCAAGTCAAGCAGGGCTGTTTTGGTTTCACATTTTAATATATGCGATACATAAAGTGGACAGATGGATGGAATATACAGTAGTTAACTTCCTTATATAGCAGTTGCCGCCATCCATTCTCTGAACCACTTATCGTCACATCTTGAAGTGTTTTCATACATTTTCTGTAATTCGGATTTTACTGCGACATTAGCTAAGGCCTATATGTTCCATCTCACTGGAATGGAACTCCTTCATAAATAGAGGACATCCTGTAATGATCAACGACTCTGCACACTTGCTTGACAGTTGAGAATGTTACCATTTGCAGTCAACTCCTACTGGCCAACATGGTATGAAATTATCAATGCCTCAATGAGATGCTCATTGCACCCACAGAGGGTCCTAAGGCTGTGTTCATACTTCCAATGGGGTAAATGCCACGGAAGAGGCGGGACTGTTTTTGCGCATGAGCTTTGGTTCCGGTCCGGTTTGCGATGTGTGTGCCCCTCAGTTGCGCGTTCGCAACCCGGACCGGAATCAAAGCTCATGTGCAAAATCACGGAAGTCGGAAGTCCCGTCCGTCTCTTCCGTGGCATATACCCTATTCAGTACGCAGCATGATTGGACCTTATCCACCATTTAACTCATTCACTGCCATTGATGTGTATATCCGTCAATGGCAGTGAATGAGTTAAGTCAATTCCGTTCCCATTGACGTGTATATCCGTCAATGGCAGTGAATGAGTTAAAAAAATAAACAAATCATAAAACTTCACTGCCACTCGCCATAACCCAAAACCATATTGTTGCTGAATTTGACCTTACTATGTAAAGCCAGATGGTAAAGGAATCCTGAAATGTTGACTCAATGTCCTGATGCCTGTCCGGTGGTGACTCCCACATACCCAGAGCGTGGTTGTAGTCCAAATTCAGGACCCCTCTTGGCAGCACTCGGACACCCCAGTAAACTTTTTTTAACTTTTTGAAGTTGCTATCAAGCACGTCACAGCAGTACGTTCCTGGTGGGTACAAAACCAACGTGTAGGCACATTATGATGTAATCACAACAGGTTTGAGGGTATAGACCGTTCTAGTGTGATGTCATTTGGGTGCAGCCCCATGCTGGAGGACAAGCCGTCAAAGCGGGTGAATGAGAAAACAATGAGTGTGACCGAGAAAATGGGTCAAACAGTTGATAAATCAGCGACCAATGCTATGGTGAGCTTGTGAGTGGCCTACGGATATTCTAATTGCTCAAAGAGAGATGCGATCATTCTTTCGGCTGCCAACAGCGATTCTAAACCAAGCAGAAGACAGTTGAGTCGAAGACAGCAGGGTGGCTAGCGAAGCTACGACGCGACTGCTTTGCACCCACAAAAACTACAAGGAGATGCTCAGATCATTTTATATTAGGTACAAACACAGTAGTGGGTCATAACATTAACCTCTGATTGTATATTCCATCAGACGTGATGAATGTGCCATATTATCTTTAGTGAAACAATCATTCATACTTTTTTTTTTTTTTTGCATAAAGTATTTTGAACAAAATGTTAACTATTTAAACCCAATCGCAACACTTCAAAGGGATTACACCACACGGTATTTTAAGCCCTTTCAACAGTTAACTATAGGCATATAATGATTAACTCTTACCTTTGACACCATGGAGATATATTTTTTTTTCAATTGAAATATTAGGTGTTTTGCTGGTTAGTTTTCTAACATTGACGTAAAACGTGCGGTTCAGTAAAATCCCGCCTCTCCCCGTGAGATTGCCGCGCCCCCGGTGGCGAGCCGACTGAAGTCTGCTGTTGGAGATCTGTGTTTGAGCACTCCTCTGAATGTAAGCCATTAGTTAATTCTTCAATAAAACAAAACAGCTCCTTGCCGCAAGAAATCGTGGAGTAAGTGAGGAGAGGTAACAAGAGAGAGGAAAGAAGGAGGGGGGAAAAAAAGGGAGTTGGTCTCGAACTGGGGACTTGCTGCGCCAAGCAACTCCATTTATTTGTAGCTAGCGGCTCCAAACAGCTTGTTTCAATGAGTCGCAGTAATGTAGTGTTCTACTCGGGATGTTTTTTGTGGCACAACATATTTCCCTCCTTTTAACGAAAACGCTCGCCAAAGATCATGTTCATTTATGGGGGGCTTGTCCTCCAGGAGGCGGAGTAAGCAGTGACGTCAGCTAGAACGGTCTATTGACACCACATTCACCTGCATGCTCCTCTTTGATCGGGTCCAGAATGACCTGGTCCACCTGTGGACTCGCCCAGCGGGTGAATAACGAGTCGTCGGAGCTGATCAACCCTGGGGCATGGTGCCATTCCACCCTCAAGTGAGAAGAACACAAGTGATGTGGCATTATTGAAAATATCACAAATTATTTTACAACATGGAATGGATGTCTAACACCCTCAAACAATGAAGGCGTATTAGGGCCACATGTGTATTTATTTTTTTCGGGGGGAATATTCTGAGAAAAAAAAAATGTTTTTTATATATATATAATTTTTTGTTTTTCCCTGCAAATTTGCCACTTGGCAAATGTGCGAGTTTTTTTCCTCGGAATATTGCCCTCACCCTAAAAAAAAAAATAAAAATAATAATATATATATATATATATATATATATATATATATATATATATATTAGGGGTGTGAATTGCCTAGTACCTGACAATTCGATTCGTATCACGATTCACAGGTCACGATACAATTCGATACTGATTAATCCCGATACGAATTTATATGTCGATTGTTGCGATTTTTTTCCATTCAAATTGAGAAAATACTAATCAGTAAACTTGTAGAGTGTAAGATTTATATGAAAATGTATTATTTATTTATCTGAAACGTCAGTCTTATACAGGTTGTAATCTGTTTCATGTTTGAACAACATTAAAATGAAATATTAAGGCTTAATGTTCCGTTCATATAACATTCTTCCATGCTTAAGGTGTGAACCCTAACACAAAGTAAGACGTTTTGTGGAATATTTTTCCATTAAAAATGGAAGTTTAAAAATCGATTCAGCCGCCGATTGAATCGATTCGAGAATTGTGCGATGCAGTATCGCGATATATTGCCGAATCGATTTTTTTACACCCCTAATATATATATATATATATATATATATATATATATATATATATATATATATATATATATATATATATATGTAGCCCTAATACGCAATCGTATTCAACACTATAGCACCTTTCAGAATAAAAATGTGTAAGAAATTTGGTTCAGAAAAGAGTCCGAGCACGTAGTGTGCAACGAAAGTTGGTGTGGACCATCAAGAACGTGGTGAGAGATTGTTGAAATAAAAACAAGCTCTTGTCATTCTTTCATAATGATATTTTTTTTATTCAAATTATCCTATTATCAGTAGCAATGATAATCCAACACCATCCTAATTCCAACAGCTCCGATATTGACATTTTCATCTGTGGCCGTGATTGGTTAAAACAAACGTGTACAATGCTGCATCATCCAATCACCTCAAATTATTGTACAGAATGTCAGAATGCCTCAATAGTCAGGTATCACTTGAAGATACATACATAGTTTGCAGGAAATACATTTTGGAACAGTAATGTGAAACTGGATCATTTCCCTGGCACATCTGCTGAGATCTCATGACAAACTTACTTACTGTATGTGACTGTGTATCACTGCTCACCTCAACGGAAGCTTCTTCATCTGCTTCATCAACTCCACCAGACAGTCCATCTCCAGCCTCTCTCCTGTTGTCTTGGTTACAGTCCTTATTCCACAATTCCACGACTCCCGACACCTGACTGTCACATTGTGACACTTTTCCATGTCATCCTGGGACACAAGCACAACATCATGCTCGGCGGCGGAGCGTTATTACTCGTTTGGCTGTGGGGTACAGTACCTTGTCCTTGTCCTCTTGGGTACTCGTGTCACTCGCGACTTTCTTTTTATCCTCCATGGCCTTCTCGCTATCTTTAAATGTGCAAATCGTTTGCACTTTGAAGCCCATGCCACACGTGACACTGCACGTCGTGCTGTTGACGGCCACAACCAACTTCTCCGTATTTATGTTTTCGTCAACAGAGCTAAACTGGATATGGAGCATGATAAAGAAGAGAACTAGCATTCGAGCCATTGTGTTGAGGTATCTCCTGGAAGTGAATGAATACAGAAATCAGTTGGATTTTATTTTATTTTTTTAAGTTTGGGAAGAACTTTATTTCATCCATAATATAGTGAAAAATTAGCTGAGTGGATATTTAATTCACAAGTGGCTCCTAATGTGTAGCGACGTGCAGGATAATATGAACTGCAGGTCTTGAATGAGCAAATCATCCATCCATCCATTTTCTTAACCGCTAAGTCCTCAAGAGGGTCGCGGGGGTGCTGGAGCCTATCCCAGCTGGCTTCGGGCACTAGGCGGGGGACACCCTGAACTTTTTGCCAGCCAATCGCAGGGCACACAAAGACAACCATCCATCCACAATCCTCTCTCTCTCTCTCTCTCTCTCTCTCTCTCTCTCTCTCTCTCTCTCTCTCTCTCTCTCTCTCTCTCTCTCGCTAAGAAAACAAAATCTAACAATTCAGTAACAAATCCTTTGTGACTATAACAAACAAAATGAGAACCAACAACATAAATGTTTTTTTTTTTTAACCTGTCGTCGTGACGTCATCTGCGGATGTTACCCATCACAGCTCACAGTGCCATACGGTGCATGCACTGAGGTAGAGGACTGTGACACACAAAGGTGTACACGACATCAACTGCATTCATGTACGTGACGCTCATCTTTACGTTTGCTTGAAAATAATCGCGTTACTGCCTTTGCTGCGACAACCGGTTAACCGTCGTAATTACCGTGATTGGGCTATCCATCCAGCCATTTCCCGAATAAAGTGTTGCTAAACGTCCTTTTACACACGCAAATATACTCGCGGGTCTGTTTTAAACATCCGAAATCTTGTTTATACTTTCTCACTGAAATGCTTTTTTTATTATATTTTCTTTCATTTTACTTATCTTTTTTTTTTTTTTAACTGACTATTTACATTCATTGACTTGCAGTTTTTTGTCTGTCCAGCTGGTGTCAGACAAAACACACGAGACATAGGCCTGAAATGCTGTATTATGTAGGCCTATATGGCACTTTTAGAAATACTGTACACAAAGACAAACGTTTTTTTTTTTTTGTTTTTGTTTTTTTTGTTTAGTTTAACGATGAAGAATTTACAGGTTTCTCATGTGTGTCTGTTTGTCCAGCTATGTATCCGAATTTTGTGGTAGTGATGTTAATAGGAGTTTCTTTGCTTGGAAGCTAGTAGTCACATGTCACCATAACATTTTTAGAGTAGAGCTGTCAAACGATTACTTTTTTAAAAGCAAATTAATCCCATGTTAGAATTTTGATTAATCATGATTGTTAATCACTTAATTAAAAATCCTTATCAACATTTTTTGCCCGCCAAATTTATTTTTACACTTTATGTGTTAAGTCTTTTTACATTTAATGTTATGTGGACATCATGTTTTGATCTACTGCGCTCTGTCAATCTCCTCTTTTTCCTAATCAGTTAATTACTTTCTATAATTTCAAATCCATCCATTTTCTTGACCGCTTATTCCTCACAAGGGTCGCGGGGGGTGCTGGAGCCTATCTCAGCTGGCTCTGGGGGGTGCTGGAGCCTATCTCAGCTGGCAGCAGACGGTGTACACCCTGGACTGGTTGCCAGCCACTTGCAGGGCACACGGAGACGGACAACCAGCCACAACCACAAGCACACCTAGGGACAATTCAGAGCGCCCAATTCACCTGCCATGCATGTCTTTGGAATGTGGGAGGAGACCCGGAGTACCCGGAGAAGACCCGCGCGGGCACGGGGAAAACATGCAAACTCCACCCAGGAAGGCTGGAGCCTGGACTCAAACCCGAGTCCTCAGAACTGGGAGGCAGACGTGCTAACCAGTCCTTCACCGTGCCGCCCATAATTTAAAATGAAAAATAAAAATAAAAAATGGCCCCAATATTTTGACATCAACAAATATTCTGAATTTCATACATGCTTTATTTTAATGCATGTAGTTATGTTTATGTTGCTCAAACACAACCTACCTTCTGCTGTCAAGCTAAAGGATCATCTGCGGTCAAAATTAATAGTGTGATTAATCTGCGTTTATACAAGATTAGTGCGATTTTTTTGTGAATAATCAATGAGTTAACGCTTTAACTTTGACAGCATTGGTTTAAAGTAATAATAGCCGATTTGACAAATTGGCTATTAATACAAATCGGATTTGTATTTTCAAAATACATCTGGGTTAGGTTTAAACTAAGTATACAAAATTAAAAACAATGGCTTGAAGCGTGACGCAAGATCGAGTCCAGGCTCCGGCCTTCCTGGGTGTAGTTTGCATTTTCTCCCCGTGCCCGCGTGGGTCTTCTCCGGGTACTCCAGTCTCCTCCCACATTCCTAAGACATGCATGGCAGGTTAATTGGGCGCTCCGAATTGTCCCAAGGTGTGCGTGTGTGAGTGGATGGTTGTTTGTCTCTGTGTGCCCTGCGATTGGCTGGCAACCAGTCCAGGGTGTCCCCCGCCTACTGCCCAGAGCCAGCTGAGATAGGCGCCAGCAGCCCCCGCGACCCTTGTGAGGAATAAGCGGTTAAGAAATTGGATGGGTGAATGGATGGATGTATGGATGGATTGAAGCATGCATTTTTTAAATTAAATTTTGCATAACCTAGTTCACAACCAAAGTTATCTCAAGACACGTTACATATGGTGTAGGTCTCTACACTAGGCAACAGAGAGGAAGGAAGAACCTTCAAACAGAGAGCAAGAGCAAGATCGAATCGCAGGGTTGTAACAAAGAAGCAGTGTGCACTATTGTGCATGGGTTTACTCCGAGTACTCCGGTTTCCTCCTACATTCCAAAAACATGCATTGGGGGCCGATTGATCACTCCAAATTATCCATAGGTGTGATTGTGGGTGCGAATGGTTGGTCTTCTATGTGTGCCCAGTGATTGGCTGGCAACCAGGGTATACCCCGCCTCCCGTCCATTGACAGCTAGGATAGACCTGAAGAAACAGGAGATATGTATCAGGAAGTGTTAGAACGTGGCATGGAGCATGCTCTTAGCAGCCACCATCTCACCTCCGCCAACAGTCTGTCAGACACGTTGTATCCCCGTGCTCACAATCCACAACCGATCAGGGCACGTGAATCTGCAGGTGGCTTTCAAGAAAAGCCTCAAATGGAAGCCTGTCATTTACCCACAAAATACCATGAGAGTAAATAATGGCTACATTCTCATGTTGCCACATGAAAATGCTTACAGACCATTCTAACATCATCATTATTTAGACGAACCTGCGATCACGTGAACGTCACTAAATGGGGATTCATCAGACCACTTGCCGTGTTCATGGATGGACGTATTGGCATCCAACCACAGAGAGGATACGACGGTCGTCAGGACAGGTACTTGTAGTAACCTCTGTAGTAACCTTCGGATCAAAGATAAAGGTGAGGTGACGTCCACCTGGCAGATGTTCAGAAAGAGGACCTTGGCGCTTGGCTGCAGGGTATCAAATAAGAGCAATCAAGCTCAACAACGTACAAATCAAATGATGGAGGGAGGAAGGAGTGATGGATGGAAGGAAGCAAGGAAGAGAGGAGTGGAGGGAAGTAGAGAGAGTGACGGAGTTTAAAAAAAAAAAAAAAAGTACAATCACTGCTGAGGACCGGATTTTATTTTTATTTTTTTAAGACGACATGAAATTTGACAGACTTGAATGTAAACATGCCCTCGGCACTACAGGACAACAAATACAGGTCATGGCATTAAAGCAATCTTTCTATTTTCCTCCATATGACGCCATACACATTTCGTTGTACAGTATTGACAATGCGGATAATGTTAAGATACCACTTATGTAACTCTACCCCCCACAAGCATTAGCCAACATTTTTGCACAACAGGGACAGCCGCGAACGGGTGCTCTATAGCCCTGACAGCAATCTCTCTTCAGCTATATAATTTTATTTTGTGTTTTATTTACAGCAGCAGAGAAAAAAATGGAATAGGTTGTTGTGAAAAGCAGACCAGCTCAGATATTGTAGCCCTTTTTTGTGAACACCCATCCTGCAATGGAAATTAATGACATCTGGTGAATTATGAGTTTTTTTTTAAATTGTATTTTATTGTAAACAGTGTTGCACAAAGGTGGTAAAATAATCACGTTAGAAGTTAATTTGTCAAAATAATCTTACAAATTAGCATGCCGACGTGCAGACAGAAAGTAGACAGTTGATTTGGTCAGCGATGACACCGGTAACATCGATGTCACATCAGCTCGATGGTAGTCAGTGACACTTTGCCCCACACCCCCAGGTGCTTGATGCATTACAAGTCGTGAACTCAATATTTGTAATCCAGCTGGTGGGTGTCGGCGAAGATCACATGAAAGGTGCCAGCGTCACTCTGAATGACAATCTGGAAAACCCCAAAGATGTACATTATTAAATGAACCTTACCGCTGTTGCTTTTGACCCCATGTTGGGGTTAACTGAACTACATGCCACATGCATTTCGGGAGCATTAACATGCAATCGATGATCGCAATGCGCAAAATTAGGCACAGTAATAAGTTATATGCAGCCCCCCAATCTTAACACGTATTCTGATAAATATTGTGTTTGTGGAATATGAAATAACATGCAAAATCCACAGTTGCTTAGGCCTCAGGTAAGGACCAATCACAGCTCATCTTGCAAACCCAACATGGCCAAACTCAGAAAACAGGTGAGCCATGCTTGGTCATAACCTATTTCCTCAGCATGCGTGATGTCATCTTCAGTCAACAGAAAGTGGAAAATGTGTTTTTAAAGGTATTAATTGTACATGAAAAACAATGAAGTTACCAAATTCATTCTGGACAAAATACTATCTTCTTACTGCTGAAAAAAGCTGAATGAGTCAAGTATCCCTTTAAAATGATGATTAACCTAACAAAACCCAAATCCGGCCAATAGTTTTTCAGACTGGATTCGAGTTCGAATTTTCTGCCCTCTGAAAGTGTGCGCATTGTGTACGTGAAGCGTGAGTGTAGTTTCATTTTTTTTTGGCCACAGGTGGCAGTAGCAATTGGAAATTGGATTTTCCGCCTTCAGTAGCTTTAATCAATTAACATTTGAAATACAGTTACTTTTACTTTGACTAAATAACCAACAAATCGACTAATCAACTACCCACACTTCTGGGTACACATTGAATTAGGCAACAAGGAAAGAGGGCTGGCCTTTCGCACTTGCTGATGTATGTGCAGTGTGGGCATCACTGAGGCTAAGCTCATCTCTTGTTCCTGATTGGTCAACGAAAACAATTAGGGTCTCTTAGCAGAAATGTTGTCTTATCAACCACCCAATTAACCAACCTACCAAAAATGACCACCAATCAAAGGACTGATCAATTACCAAAATAACCAATCAATCAATCAATCAATCAATCAATCAATCAATCAATCAATCAATCAATCAATCAATCAATCTATCTATCAATCAATCAACCACCACACCGACTAATTAACTACCCACAGAGCTCACACACTTCATGCATTCATCTCTGGATCCCGATTGGTCAGAGTGCTGAGTAGCGTCTGCAAAACCAAACACATTCATCATCTCTTTTCGTCATCTGTGCAACTCAATTAGCTAACTATTTTTCTCGTGGGTTCTCATTTCCAAGCTGAACTTTTCAACCCAGAATTTTTTGCTTGAAAAAAAAATCTGAAAAAAAAAATCAAAAAAAAAAAATCTCAATATTGGTTTTAAAACAAGTCACATGATGACTGGGTTCATCACGTTTTTGTTGTTGTTGTTGTTGTTGTTGTTGTTTTTAATTATGAAGGCCACTGCTAATGTCATCTGTAATGCTGAAAATGAAATACATAAGTAAACCAATTTAGAGCATTGCTTCGAGTAAATAAAATAATTGTATTGTCTTGCGTATTATTCATTTCCTTGTTTTTTGTTTTGTTTTGTTTTTTAAAGCAATCAATAACCTGTAAATATGATTTATTTCCGGATAAAAGAAAAAAAAAACTTTCTTTCGCAGTTCACACAATACATTACGGAAGTTTCATTTTGAGATGTAAACAGATATAAGAGTATTGAAACCACTCTTCAAGATACTGTATCAATAAACACGGAAAAGGAGGCGGGACCATATGCTTGTCTGACGCTGTTTGGTTCTCTACTGCAGGCCTACCAGACTGGCATGAAAAACAAAACTGATTTTACGTCAAGCCAGCACAAGGCCTTGAGACGATACGTCAGCATCCAAGGAGCCGCGTGGGGGTGACGCAAGCCATACATATCGCCTCAGAAGTCTTGTCTCTTGCATTGTTTGTGCATATAGAAGACGGACAAAGTCTCAAAAGTATTGTGCCTGGATTGTTTTCAAGTGTAGCAATCACAGAAAAAAAAAAAGTTTAAACCAAAGTTTATTATTATAATTGGTAATAATTATAATTATAATATTATAATTATATTATTATTATTATTATTATTATTATTATTATTATTATTATTTATAAAGTTTATTGAACCACCACACAATAGAACCATTACACATCGATCACAACTAGTTCCGGGTATAGTATTTGTTAAGAAAAAATAAACTGCCAAACCTTCAAAGTGAGATGCCTCAATAGTTGTCCAATTTTGAAATGAAAAACCTCCAGACAATATATGTCAATCGAAATTTGAGAGTCTAAAGTATCATGTCAGCAAATTATGTAAGACTTCAGCTCAGTGATCATTCATGTTTTTCTGCTTCACATGAGAAATACAATTTCTAATTAAAATTAATTAAAAAAGTACGTCCACAAAATAATTTTATTCAGCATTTGTCATTTGAACATAAAGCTCCACTAATTAAATTAAACATTAAATAATAATAATGATAATAATAATAATAATAATTAATAATAATAATAAGAAGAAGAAGAAGAAAGAGAACGATGGGGTCTAACCTGCCTGTACTGCAGCAAAGTATGCATTTTGTAGTGGTTTTATTGTTTATTGTATGTGTACTGTTTGAGCTCAGTTCACAACGATGGAAACATGGTAAAAGGCCGAACACGCATTTATTTATACAAATAAAAAGTGTCACAGTTCAATCGTCGTGTTGACTTCCGGATTCCCATGCTGCTCAAACGTGACCCTATAGGTGACGAAATCCGGCATGCTGACCAATAGAAAGGCAGAATTCGCAACGGCACTGCGGTCACGTTGGACATGCATTCAATTGCAGTCGAAAATGTAATAATCACATCCTGAAAGGTATTACCAGCAATTAATTGAGATATTCTAATTATAATATCACACGTTTATAGTATGCATGTTGTATTTAAATACGCATGGAATCGCATTTTTATTTTATGGACAAATTCCAACTTTTAAAGGATGTCACGTTTTCGGTAGGGTCCATGGTCATTGTTTAAAAAGGGTTTGCCAGTTTAGCTGTTGTTATCTTGTCGTACATTTGCCTACCGAGCGTTATCTGTCAGCTCGTCAAGAGGTCACAAGAACATTGAACGCCGCAAGAAAGGAGGCCATATGGAGTCCGCGCATGCGCATTGAGGCAAGCTGTTATGAAACCAAGCGATCCGTAAGTAGTTTTTGGACACTCGAGGTAGAGTTCAGCGATTCTGCTGTATGCCTTCACGCACCCCTGTGGCGGACGGCACTTTCACGCACAGGGGGGAAGAATGCTCCTTTCTTTGGGCTTGACTTAAATATCATCTCTGGGGTGCTACCGCGAGGTAAGACATGCGAAGTATTTCGTTTCAAACCTTCTACTTTTATGAACAGCGCCGCCGCTTATATAAGGCGTGCTCCCCTGACCCGGTTTCTTGTATTGTTGTCAGTCCGGACACGTCAACTTTAGTATGTAATTCTCATTTTTAAGTAGATGTATGTTGTTGTTTTTTTTGTATTTAAACGAAGGACCCACTCGTGTTGGCTGCATGGCCCCAGTTGAACGTTAAAATTGTGAATGAAGTTTGCTTACGGTTCCAGTGCACAACAGACGCATGACCTAGTTTCTATCTGATGGACGGTCACTGCATTTGCGTCTCAACAGCCCCCTTAGATTTGCATTACAGTATGCACACAGTACATCATCGTGGTCGGAAAGTGTATGTTCCACCGAATGCACAAACTGGAAGGGTACTGTTCAAGAAAAAGAATTCGAGAGTGAGGTCATTGTTCAAATCACAATATTTCCAAATTGTCTTTACAACTTCTGTCATTACTGTTAAGGTATTATTACTTAAAACTTCTCAAAGGTTTTATGAATATGAACCGTTCAGAGGTTGACCATGTGTCCTGTTAATTGTTGATTGTGTTAAACCTCATATTTCATTCATAAAAATGCTGCACGTTGCCATACATGTGAAACAGACTCGATTCAGATTCATCAGGTTATTGGCGTCAGAAGGCAGCCTATTTCCTACCAGACTGTTGCTGTCTCAGTTTTCATGTCATTGGATGATGGGTGACAACATGGCAAACACTCCCTTGAAAAATCTGTCGAGTGTTGGCATCCCTGTGATGGCAGGCTGTAAAAAAATCACCGGAGAGGAAGTGTTGACCAGTTTTTATATTTAATTTACCTCAGGAGATGAACAAAAGATCATGAGATGAATAAAACATCTCTATGTATCCACCCATCTTAGCATAGGTCTACCTATCTATCGATCTACTGTATAGTTTTGTATTTCTGGTAGATGATCCTTTATTGCTGCTAACATGCATTTAATACAGGGGTGAAACACGTCTGTCGCCATGACCGAATTTCGTCATTTTAAAAAAAATAATAATAAGAAAAAAAAAACTGGCTTGCATGCTGTGACAGTGAAGTTGTTCCATTCATTTTTGTCAAAAATGTCATATGCCCACAGTTACATGAACTGTTGTCACACCTCATAACCATTAAGCTCACCTGACAGGTGGAATACTCTATTTAGGGACTTTTATTTTGTAGTTGCTGCGGTACTTGTTACATGAATTTTCGTAAATAGTTCTTCAAACCACAACCACACGGTTTATTGGCAGTTGGGAGGGAGCAGGGACTGCAGGTTATACAAGAAAGCGATTTACTTTGTACTTTTATTATTATTATTATTTATTTATTTTTTTACTTGACTAGCAGCTCAGATGAAATTGACGTGGCAATTTTGGTGGGGAGGAAAGTACCACATTGGAAAACATTAACACTGGAGTCAAAAATTGAGATGGGCATGGCATGACGACACACAAGAAAATGACCTACCCTACCAATCGAGATGTAAAAAAAGAGAGAAACAGCTAGGTACTTCACGTGTGTGTAATTTTTCTTTGCTAATAAGGCTGTGAAAAAAAATGTATATATTTTTTAAATGGTATTCAATAGGTCTTTAAAAGTCATAATGCAATGCAGTCATAACTTTCTCAACTCTTCCTCCAGACAAAAATGGCCCCCAATTCCATCCATTGGTTCCGGAAGGGCCTCCGTCTTCATGACAACCCGGCACTTAGGGAGGCAGTTCACGGGGCGGGCACGGTGCGCTGCGTTTACTTCTTGGACCCTTGGTTTGCAGGCTCCTCCAACGTCGGGGTCAACAGGTGGAGGTAAGCCTCTTTTGTTTTTTCCGGTGGCGATTATGCATCCTTTACACATCATCTAGACTACATTAAAGCATGGATTTTTTTGGGCGGGCGGATGGGGGATCTTTCATATAAAACAGTAGCACAATTTAGCATATCGCTTCAGATGGGTATTAAATAACATGATTATTTTAGCGCAGTGGAATGGGTTGGCGTTAATATTTACTAGTACTCGTACTCTTACTCCCACTTTTTGGCATCACTGTCCATACTATAAACTTCAAACTATGGGCTTCTTATTTATGTAGAATGTGCGATTGTGAGAATTCCGATTGTTTCACAAAAACCAAGACCAAAGGCATAAGAGCTCGTCGCTCCCCAAATCTTCGTTCCCTCAAAGTGGGTGTGATCGGAAATGCACTCCGAGCGCACCGCTTCACTCAATCCATTCAGAAACTCAGAATGTTGCTCAAATGTGCCATTCCAGTTCCGAGCCAGTGCATGCAGTTAAAGTAAACAGCTAAGTCAAAGAAGAAGAGTCAACGCCCCAAAAAAAATTCTTGACAATAATATGTTCTATGCAGCCCCACTAGTCTAATTCGGTATTCTGGTTAATATTGCCTTAGTGAGATATGAGTTAAGTAGCAAAATCCAGCCATTTTTATCAAAATCAGAGACAGAAGGCGGCCATTTTGCCACTTGCTGTCAAGTGAGAATGACATCACAGTTGCTCAGGTCTCAACCAATCACAGCTCAGCTTAAAAAACAGGTGAGCTGTGAGTGGTCTTTGCCGAGCCCAGAGCAACTGTGATGTCATTCTCACTTGACAGCAGGTGGCAAAATGGTCGCCCCCTGAGATGGATAAAAACGGATGGATTTTTCTCCATAACTCATATTCCACAAATGTAATATGAATCCAAATTTCCTGTTTAGACCAGCGAGGTTAAATATAACATATTATTGTCAAGAAATGTTTAAAGTTGACTTCCGCTTTAAGATATGATCGAAGCATCGGGAGCCAGACAGCTAATCTGGTAGCCATGTGAAGAGTATCACTGGCGTTCCCTGGCTGTCAGACATGTAAACAAAGCAATTCCAGAAACACAGCAATTGTATTTTTTTTTCTACAAGGAGTTTAATGTATGCAAGAATGTGAGAGTTTGCAGCCACTTCTGTCTGTATTTGTGCTGGACACTGACATGCTGGATGCTGCCCCCTTAGACACATGGTTGGTGTGCTCTCTGCACTTTTTTTTTTTTTCCTCCTAATAACCGTACTGAAAAATGATCTTATAGAATCCATTTTGCCTGCTTTGATGTTAGTGAGGGTACTTGGTGCAACATTATTAACGAATGGCCACAAGATGCTGAGAATTGTGTGTGTTTGCAAACTCGATGCCCAACCATGCCCCTAACGTCGGCCCATGATATCATGTAAGCATTATAAAAAGTCCCAATCTTTTCAGGGACCAAATATATATGTTGTTACTCTGAGTAGCACAAATCCTGAGTTGGTGACCCGGTGATGTTACACTGATTGAAAGTGAATGCACATGGAAGAAATTGGCCTCCAAGCAGGAAATGCACATGCCGGTGCAGATGAATGTCGTGGATGGCATCATGTCCTTGTGCGTCACAGGGGGTGGAAAAAGTAGCATTAAAAATGCACTTTAGTGGAAAGATTAAAGTTCTTCTTGGGGGGTCCAGTCCCACTCACATTCACTATGTCATTATGCCAGGTGGTATCATCACATAACACATTACTACTGGTAATCTAAACTTTACCTTCTTCTAACAAATTCCCACAACAAATTTCAAATGAGATCAGAGATAGAAGTATTCAAACGTACATAAAACATGTATGTAATTCTTCCATATTAATTATTTTAATGGTAAATGGGCTGCTTTTTTATATGCTAAATAATGTGTCGTCTGTAGCAAATCTGAATTCATGTTAGACGTGAGATGTGTGAGCCTGCAAACACACAGAGACAATGAAACCTCTGAAGTAAACTGCTCCAAAAGTGCAAACAATTTGTAATGTAACTAAAAATTCCTGAAAAACTAATACTGGTATGCTTCAAAATAGGGTTGGACGACAAAGGGGGAAAAAAATAACAAACAGTAGCAAATTTCTTTTAAACTCAGTATTCCAGTATGAAGACAAATGCATGAAAATCAGCACACAGTTCTCTTTTTCCTTCTCTGATTTACTGTTTGGACAGAACAGAAGTATACTGAGCCTTTTATACTGTATGAGTCTTTTTTGTTATTTTTTTTTTTATGGAGTCTGCCTGTATTTAAATAACTGAAGCATTGAGCAGCTTAGTACGGATACTGCCAGGCTTCAAGCTAAAATTATTTATTTTCTAGGGCTGTCACAAACAAATCTTTTTGTAATGATTAACCTATCGATTATTATATCAAGTAATCGTTCAGATTGTTCTGCGTTAATTCACTTTAAAACACCAATTTTAAAGTTGAGCAACCGCTGATTCAGCGAATCAGCTCGCCGTCATGTGCGTCACATTTCCGTGTTTACGTTTATAAGCTCTGCTTTGCAGTAATACATACAAACTACCATTTTCTCCATTTTCTGTCTAAAGTGAACACAAACCCTAGGAAACATTCACTCAACACGTCAACACTATTGCTTTGTTTGTACTTTTGATTTTGTTTTGTTTTTTAGATTCAATGAATCCGGGGTTTTTTATACTTAGTTTTTAACATATTATGCATGGATAGTTCTATATTTGAGTGCACTAATTAAAGCAAAACAGGGTGTTGTAAGGATCTGGCCCCCAGGCCTTGAGGTAGGCACCTGTGCAGCGTAAACATTCATCATAATGACATATGTGGAAATTAGTACATTTTGTGAAATGTCATCTCTGTGACTATTGAAGTCATGTTGTTACTTTTCATTTCACCGTCACAGAAGAGTACTAATGATGGTAAATGTGATGATGAGTGACTATAGAACCAGAAATGGAACTTATTCCAACATACAAAAGAATGTTGCTGGTCTGACTCAATATCTGGAAGTTAAATAATTAACTAAATAACAATTACACACACAAACTAATTTAGGAAGCAGATGTCATGTCCGAGCATACAATTAACTTAACTTCAACATTCCCTACATCACTTTGCATACATCTTCCCATTCCCATTCACTTACACATCTTCAAGTCATCCTCAAATGATAAGCAGTTTTACAATTTTTGGGGGGTGGGATTGTTTTGCGAAATAAAACAACTTGTTTGTAAAATTGGTGGATGGATGGTAGTCAACCAAGTCACCAAACAGATTGTGTTAGACTTTGAAGGTTCCATTCTATGTAGTCCATGGCCTTTGTTTGTGTTTATATACAGGTATGCAGTTAGCTCCAAAATTATTCATACCTTGTCCAAATTTTGAGTTTCTTTTTATTTATTTATTTATTTATTTTCTTTTTTGTAAATAGCCTGGAAATGATTCCTCAGTTTAGGACAAGTGAGGAAACAGATGTAGGTTAGTGTGCCAGGAAGCAACGTTCAACTTGTGAGTGGTTATGTGATCGTGACCTACTTGTGGCGAGGGCCTCTCCATGCCGACAGACGCGCTCGCTGGAAAAGGCTGCAGGAAAACATGATGGCTGAGGGAAGTGCGCTTGCTCAACACACCGCCGTCACTCTGTCGTCTGCCAAAATGTGAAAAAGCGTAGATTAAATGTCACATGATCATTCCGGCAGTGAGACCCAGGAGTGTCTGCGCGTTATCTCATCTGCATTTAAAAAAAATGTTTGAAAGTGAAAGAGAATGGCACCAATGATTTTTAACAGATTGGAGAAACTTGTTTATTGTAAGAGGTACAATTTATCATTAAAATCAATTAATTGAACCGGTAGCATTGATTGTTACGCAATGAAAACGATGTTGCATCTGAATTTCTGTTGGCAAGGAATGAGATAAAGTCTTAAGTCAACTTTAACGTTTTATTTCCGGGGCTTCAAACACTTAAAAATAATTCTCAAGTGCTGTTATAGTCAAAAGTAAAGGATGATTTATTTTAAACTTACACATTATTGTGGAATTTAATTTACAAGGTTGGCTAAATTTCATTTTCACTAGATGCACTATATACCGCAAATCAGGGGTGAGCAAACTTTTTCATTTGAGGGCCACATTCAGGAAATCGGAAAGACGCAAGACTTGTGAAGAGAAATTGTGTTTAGTCCTAAAAAAAAATTGTACAAATAATTTATTTGTGCTTTCACATATCTAGAAAAATGCTACAGTATATAAACCAATTTATTTCTAATAGTGGTACCTATTTTTTTCGACAACCTCACTTCTTACTTTGACCATCTCCAAACATTTTTTTTTATTATTGTTTTTAACTGGGTTAAAGGCCATTTTTAATATATGTCCCGGGCCACTGAAAAATGGTCATCGGGCTGCAAATGAGCCCCCGGGCCGTAGTTTGGACACCTCTGCCGTAAATGCACGAGTACCTTGACTGCACCGATGTAGGACATTTTCTAGTTACAAGTCTTCACTTTGTAGATTATTTATTTATTAATTTATGCATCACATATGCTGCTGCACACTGACAGTCACAGAATCAATTAAACTCTTAATTCAAGATACCACTGTAACACAGTTTATTAAGGAAATATATTAAATGAAATGTAATTAAATTCAGCCATTCAGCTTCAACTGTCATATAAACGTGATACTGGTACTTGAAGACCCCCATAAGGAATGTGTTAGCAAACTCATCACCTCCCTTGTTAATATTATTTTAATACATACTGCCGAGTGGGGAGAGACTGTGCACTTGGAACGAGGTTACGAGGCTAAAGGATTGTCTTGTGGTCTGATGGAAATGGTGTATTTGCAACAGCAGATGTAGGACAGAACAGTAAGGTCTGAGGTTTGACGATGCAGTTAAAACACACGCACACACGCACTCATGCGCACGCACAGTGAAACATTATCAGGAAGTGGCTCTCGAGGCACACCACACAAGTGAAACTTTCGGAGAATCCCACACGCAAGAAGTGGTGACGTACCAAACTACATTCACATAAAGTCTTGTGGTTGTGCCCTCAGGCAGACAGCATGTGTTGTGAACCCTCTTCCAACGACCACCTTCTTAACCTGCTATGCAATCTCGCTGCCCTTTTGTTAGTTGATAACGGCAAACTGGTTATGTTTGTCTTGACAGCGTCTCCTCAGGGACAAGCTTATGGACATTGACAAAATAGCCTGCCAGGGCCCTGCTTGATCCTCATGCAGATCAGACACAGTCTAGACTGGTGGTGCTGAGTAGTTTTTGTTTGTAGGTCAAACATGCAGGTCGACGGTTGTGTACTGAAACGCATTCAGTAAACGGTCAGAAATGGTGCTCAAGTCATGTCATCTAACAACCTAGTCATAGTTTGGCGTGGTAAAACTTGAGATGTTGCGTGTGGAGGAGGATGGTGATAGCAACGTCACCAATGTAAATGGCATGGTGACACAGTGTAAGGTGCTGATGAATTTACCAAAGAAGAGAAAGGACCCGCTGTAAACAAAGAATAACATTGAAAGACTTATTGACAAATTATTTTTCTTTTTTTAATAATGAGAAGACAGGCTTCATATTTTCTGAAACCATGCCATGTTGCTACTAAACAAATGTGATTTATACTAGACCAGGGGTGTCAAACTCATATTAGCTCAGGGGCTGCATGGAGGAAAATATATTACTTAGTGGGCCGAATCGGCAAACTAATGGTATATAACGTAAAAAGAATTGCCGTCAATTATACACAGTTTTTTGTGATTTTTGGGCCAACCCTAAATTACGGAGCTCAACTGTAATTATTTATATATATATATATATATATATATATATATATATATATATATATATATATATATATATATATATATATATATATATATATATATAGTTCCCAGAATGCATTGTGTGGCACAGTTAATGAAGTTATAAGGATGTTAATCCCGGCATATGTATTTGTGTTACCAGTAATTGAATCTGTGTCGTATTTAATGTTTGTGCTGGTCTATGATTTTAAAAAATAAATAAAAAAACTAATTAAAAATAAACAAACGATAACTTTAAATTGTGTTTGAAATTACACATGTATATATTTGATTGTGGCTGGCTGATTAATTAGTCCGACATTACAATTTAAAAAAAAAAAATTTTTTTTACTTTACAAAGTCGTATCGCCGGCCGGATTAAACCCCTTTGCGGGCCTGATATGGCGGGCCTGGTATGTTTGACATCCCTTTACTAGAATGTGTTAAAAAGTACTTGCTCCTCCTGTTAAAATGAAATTACTGTGGATACTGACATTTTTCAGTTCATTTTCATTGACCACACCCAAGCCTGATTAACTGCAGACTTTTTCAAGAAATCACATACAGCAAATACACACAACTGAGCTGATCAAATTTATTCAACCAAAAGATGTGAAAAAACAAAAGCAGCAACAAAATGCCATGATCGAAAGAAATTCAAGAACAGATGAGAAGTTATTGACATTTAGTCTGAAAGGGTTACAAAGTCATTCCTAAAGCTTTAGGACTCCAGCGATTCACGGTGAGACCAAGAACGTCAATCTCCACAAAGTGGGAAAGTGGGAAACTGTGGTGAAACTTCCCAAGAGTGGCCAGCCTAGAGAAATTACCCCAAGAGCACAGCGACAACTCTTCCAGGGGTTACAAAGGAACCCATCATAATGGCCACATCACCAAATATGAAACATTATTCACATTCAGTTAGTGTCTATTGCAATACTTTTGCTCACTTGAAAAGAGGGTGGGTTCAAACAAAAGTTGATCTGTTCTGACTTGTTTAACACACAGTACCATGAAACTAAAGCTGGAATTGTGATGTACAACAAAAACAAAGGACGTTGACGTTTCCATTTCAATGCTTATGGAAGGAACTGTAAATTCAGCAAAAGAAAATCAAGTTATTTATATGGACATATTGCGCCATCTCGTCATCAGATTGGCGATCGATAGATTTAGACTCTGTTAAATCACTTATCGGCCACAGAAATCTGAATCATGTAAGCCTAATTTGTACCAATATTAATAAGAATTCTTAGATTGGATTTGCATATTGACCTTATTAGTTTGAGCTAATTGACAAGAATCAATTTTATGATGTAAAAGGACTGACAGTACAAAACAAAATGATTTGATAATCAACACCATACGGAACATGTCAATACAGATACTGACGTCAGAGATTCCTCTATGTGCAAAACACTCAAATTGACAGTACAAGTGACCTTCAGTCTGCTTACAAGTTTTGAGTTTGTGTTGGAGCCTGCGTCCTTGAAAAAGACGGTCAGGGGGAAGTATATGCATTAACAAGACACTTCATCATTGTCAAAATTGCCATTATCGCAGAAGAGCAAATCATGAATATGTGAAAATTAATCCTATTCCACCACCAAGGTGGCAAAATCTTGTGCCATAAAACCCACCCCCAAGTTCAACCTGTTTAATTTTCTCCTCGTCCACCAGGTTTCTCCTCCAGTGTTTGGAGGATCTGGATGCCAGCCTTCGGAAACTCAACTCCCGCCTTTTTGTCATAAGGGGCCAACCAGCCAATGTGTTTCCGCGGCTTTTTAAGGTCAGCTTCTGCTCCAAATAAATGTCCCTCTTGGAGTCTTTGATTTCATTCAAAGACCTGTAAGCATTGATGTGTGTGTTGTGTCTGCATCAGGAGTGGAAGATCTCTCGGTTGACCTTCGAGTACGACTCCGAGCCTTTTGGAAAGGAGAGAGATGCTGCCATCAAGAAGCTGGCTATGGAGGCAGGAGTGGAGGTCATCGTCAAGATCTCACACACTCTCTATGACCTGGACAAGTACGTTGTAAACCTGACACTACTACATTGGCATTCAAAATCTCTTTATTATTATTATTATTATTGTTGTTATTATTATTATTATTATTATTATTATTATTATTTATGGACTTTAAATTCATCAGCCTTTGTCTTTGAAAGCAGTGTGCGCCCTCTTCTTTTGTGAGAGGTACAGCTTAACACTTTCAGGGCTCTATTTTTATGACAAGCCCAAGTCAGGCGTAGCAAGCTGAATAAATTTGCGTGCAGGTGTGTTAGAACAAGTGTTAATTGGAGTGATGGTAGCAGGAACAGTTAAAAAAAGAAAAAGAAAAAAAAAAGGCCAGTTTGTGCCATTGTAGGCGTGAACACAGCCGTCTTGATTCATCACCAATCAAAGTGGCTCCTCTCATTCCCTTTAAAAGGGGCGCATTGATACTTCTTGGCATGGCGGAAGAAGAAATTAATTTTAAAGGAATACAAGACTTATGAAAAACTAACTCTTCTGTGAAATGGTTCATTTCAACTCTTCACTGAATAAATTGTCAATTTATGTTGAGCGATTATGATTTTATACCATTTTTTTTAATGAAGATTTTTTAATTTAAGTACAGTATCGGCCATTTTCAACAGTCATGTGATCATTGTGATGTATCGCGTGCATAAAATACACAATGAATGCTACCTGCCAGTGACAACAAAGCGACTCATGAAGAATTATTGCGTCCGACAGCGGACATCAAAGGTGGAATTACGCGGAGGACTCGCCAAAGATTTGTGTTCAGCCGAAAGCCGGGGATGAAACTGGCCGAGCCCTTCAGCCGGCCGGCTCATAGCATGTCGAAGTTGGGGACCGTCTACAAGTTGCGTGATACAGAGGCTCAAATTACCCGTCAAATCACCATTGACTTTGTTCACTCTGGAAATGTAAGTTGTGGACGGTTCCTAACTTGGACAGTAAACATCCGGGTGACTTTTACTCTGCCAGGCTAGCTAGGTGTTCTATGCTACGATACTTTAGCCCCCATTAGGAACCCCCCCCCCCCCCCCCCCACCCCCCCGCCAACGGTATGTTAAAAAAATTCAGATTAAACATTTTTTTTTAAAGGACCAAATTTAGTGTAAAATCCTTGTGCATCTCACCATTCTTGATCATAATATAGTATATGTCAAACTAGTTGGAAAAGATACAAACAACATAACAGTGACAATATTTATGGTGACGCTGGAGTATCCATTGGGCTAAGGAATAACAAAAAACCCTCATCTAATCCCCCAACGTCTACTTTTTGTCCCACGGCGGTCAGCAGCATCTTGTCAAGCCATGATGAACTGCACCGAATGATGGGCTCTAATTCTTCCCTTACCCACCAGGATTATAGAACTGAACAGTGGCCAACCACCTCTTACCTACAAGCGTTTCCAGACACTGATCAGCCGCCTGGATCCTCCTGAGATGCCTGTTGAGACACTGTCAGAAAGTTTGATGGCCAACTGCATCACCCCCATCATGGAGGACCATGGAGACAAGTATGGGGTTCCGTCCCTGGAGGAGCTTGGTGAGAAACACCACATGAAACACCTGTTGTCACTTGTTTCTGCTGTATAGTTTTATTTTCTTATTGGAAAAAAATAATTGTGGTTCAAAATAATTAAAAAAAGAAGAGACATCCTTGTTTATATGTTAGGGCTAGACAACTAATTGAAATTTAATCACGATTTTGATTTTGGCTTCTCATGCATGATCTTAAAAATTCTAATTGAAGAAAATAATTCAATAATTTTGTATTGATTTAGCAATACCCTATTTTAATACACACCTAGGTATGTTTTTTTGTTGTGTTTTTTTAGCATTAACTTTTTTTTAGTCTGTAAACACACTTTTAAAACGGTGCAAACACATTTTTAAAAAAAATTATTGAGTGAGTAAAATCAATGAATAACAACAATATTGTACAAACAGTAAAACAAAAAAGCAAAACAAAACAAAAAAAACACGACAAAGACCATGAAATGTGACACGTGATGTAGCGGGTGGACATTGAGATGAAATACAGTGGAGCTTCAGAAGCTGTACACATTAAATTATAGGATTTTTTTTCAGATTTGGAATCCATTTTCCGCCTTACAAATGATTTGAAATGGAATGGCCCTTTCACCATTTTAAAAACGTTCATATTGAATGTGTACCTAAATGTTTTAAGTAACATTTTAGCATAGTTGATTGCCATGCAAGTGGAAAAGAAGTTATACAAGCGCCACTCACATAGAGAAATCACAAACCATTGAAAGTCAGCTGGGATGGGCTCCATCTCATCTCACCTGTGACCCTGAACAGGATCAGCAGTAGAACATGGCTGGATGTTCTTTTGTGGTAGCTAAACACCGTTGTGGAATTAAGTCCATCTGTCAGGACACATTTTTGTATTTAAAGAACCTGCTGGTCTAAATCTGACTATTGGATTAATTGTGTGGTAGCTCATCTTCCTCTGAGCTTGCTTGCATCCAGATGTCTGCTTTCCATTCACAGATGGTTTGGCTCAATTGAGAGCAAAGACTTGCCTGCAGCCGTCTGCTGCCTCCACCTGGACCAGTCTGTCACTCTTGATGTGAGGTGTCAGTAAAGTATATTTAAGGTTGCTTCTGCTTGGTGAGCAGAGGTCAGACTGCTTGTCTCCTAAAATAGCCGGAACATAGTCATGCTGTTAGCCTCTGTAAGACCACGTTCACACTTGGCAGCCATCTGCTGCTTCCACCTGGACAAGGTGCGAACTGTGTGCCCATGTGCCGATAGATAGCAGTATCATCATGTGGGATTGGGTTTATTTATATGCACGCCACGTGCATGCTGTTGAATAAGAAACTGTGTCCAATCTTTTGAGTGCTAGTGGATTACTTATATTGGCGAGGTGTAGTATACATCCATTTTGTACATTTATGCTGCAGTCCAGTTGACAGATGTCCAATATGTATCTGATTTTTATCCACATTTTGAAGAGGTCTCATTCTGATGCATTTTCTTTGCTCTCGCTTTGGAATTGTACGTCTTGAGAGCAAAAATTCGGATATAAATCGTGCTAATGGCTGAATTTTTTATTTTATTTTTTTGCAACATCACTCTAGATGCTAGCTGCTATGCAAACTTTTTTTTTTGTTTTTTTTTGCATTTTTTTATCACAAACTTGAGATATTAGCACTGTCTGTAACCCTACCCCTACAGTTTATTATACAGTTAATTGGGAAACTCCTTCGTTGTTGTGAATGCACATTCTGAGGGCTGAGTGCCAAAACAAGTGGTTAAGGGGCGGTATTGGGATTGAGCCTTAAACTGACAATCACGTGCAGGCTCTGTGAAGTGAATGACAAGACGCTCAGCCTTCGTTTCTGTTTTATTTGCAACTGACAGACACAACAGTACTTTTGTCTCGAGGTAGTCGCAGTTTTGCTCATCATTGTTTACTAATGAAGAGCAAATGACCAATTTTGACACAAACTGAGATGCAAACCCGCTTGTTCCGAGTTTTGCCCTGGAACCCTGTGTTTTTTAGATTTCCATTATTTCGAATGGGGAAAATGTGTTTCTAAAGCAAAATAAATCTCACTGTAGTTCCACCCAGTATTCTGGAATGGAGTGTGCTGTGTTCCACTTTTAACCCCCCCAGCCAATCGCAGAGCGGGAGGTGGCGGGGGCGTGTCACTCATTGTCACCAGACGGGCCGGGCGAATTTGTCAGCTGCATGACGTCACTCCCGCAGCAACTTGACAGCACGCACGGATTTTTTTTTCTTCACTCACCCACTCACACAAGCTTGTGTGAGTGGAGAGAAAAAATAAAACGTGCGTGCTGTCAAGTTGCCGCGGGAGTGACGTCATGCAGCCGACAAATTCGCCCGGCCCCGTCTGCCGACAGTGAGTGACACACCCCCTGCTCTGCAATTGGCTGGAGGAGTAAACAACTGTCTGTCGACAGAAACGTCCCACTGTTGACAAAACAAACACAAAATGGCAAAATACAGGCTGGGTGGGGGGGAATCCCCACCACACACTAACAGAAGCCCAGAGGTGTCGATTGAGAAGGAATTCATGGCTATACATCCTGTATTTATAAAGTGCATTTTCCTGAGTGAAAACGGAAGACCCTGCCTTTAAATTTTTTTTTATAAAATGTGCCTTTTTACTAGGTATTACATTGCTGGAGTAATTGTTATTCTTTTATTCAGGCTTTGACACCGAGGGCTTACCAACAGCTGTGTGGCCAGGAGGAGAGACGGAGGCTCTGACCAGAATAGAGCGCCATTTAGAAAGAAAGGTGAGTGTTGTCTTTATTTTTAGTACTATTATTGTTGTATTTGTGATGAAACAGACTTCCCTGAGTATCCACAAAGACAACAGTGCATTCCAGAAAACTGGGAAGTAGGACGTAACCCTTTTGGCGCTTCTCTGGTACGATGTCTGTATTCCAGGAAAATGTACAAAAACTTGGCTGATAAATAAAAATATATAATATAATTTTGTGGCTTAAAAAAAAATAAAAAATCCCAATGCATTTCTATGTGTGTCAAAATTACATGGATTTTCTCTATTCACAGTCTGGCCCAGTCTATGTACGCCACTAATAGTGCGAGTTCACTCTAGATCGTTTTCTCCCAATTTGACAAATAACAACTTTTACCTCAATTGATGTTTCCTTGCACTTCTTCAATTTAGAAGTTCTCAGTTTGGTACAACCCTTTTTCTGGAATGACGTGTCATGCCATGTCCACAAACACACACGGGTATTTATTTAAAAAAAATAAAATAAAAAAATCCATGCTTTTTGTCTCAAGTGAAATTTGAGACTGTTGAATAACATCCCTTTGGAAAATTTGGCTATTTTATTTTATTTTTTGCTCATATTTTTTGGGAAACAGTACTGGATGAGTGATTCTTTGTGTGAATTTGACATTGATTGGAACATTTGTGACATGAACCAATTTTTTTTGTAGCTGTTGTGGTTTTAACTCAAACACAACTCAACTCATTGTACTGTCAGTCCCCTTCTATTGCTGGTAATGTGCAGTTTCCTAAAATATATAATAAATTATTATTATTATTTTTTTAAAACAGCTTCCTCCAGGCTTGACTAAAGTGGCATTGAGCTATTGTATTACAATGCCATCTGGCTTTGCGTTTTGTTGTGGAGATTTATTTCTCAAACCGCAAGGTGGGGAAACAAAGAATACCCGTGCATGTGTGGACATAGCCTTACCGTTGGTTGCTGTGGGATGCTCTGCACCTCCCCTCCCCTGGTTTCCTTGTGCACCTTCCAGGCATGGGTGGCAAACTTTGAGCGTCCGAGGATGAACGCCAACTCGCTGCTGGCCAGCCCAACAGGCCTCAGCCCCTACCTGCGCTTCGGCTGCCTCTCCTGTCGCCTTTTCTACTTCAAGCTCACGGACCTGTACCGCAAGGTGGGCCGTCCTCACAGAGATCAGGATTGTTTTTTCAATTACTGAGCATGAACCATCGAGATAGTAAAATAATAATGTTGCATGGGTGGAGGTGGAATTATGGTGCAAATTAGGGGATTTATTTCCTTATTTTGTATTTTATTCGTTTTATAGGGTGTCCTTGAGGGCACATAAAATTGTAAATTAGTTGTTTTTGCAATGAGTGACAAATGGAAAAAAGAATCAAAATTGCTTTGTCTAGTGCCTATAATGTTGTGTAGCATTTTGCAATGTGCTCCTGTTGTTCAATTTAATAACATTCACATGCCACACCACAAGGGGGCAGTGTTACTACTTTTATGTTTAGGAGGCTCTGGGGGAGAGCAAGTGTTTGGCTGTTGTAATGGTGGTGGAAGCTGAGCGTAATGAAATAAAGTAGACTTAACTTGAAACAAAAGCGGAGTTCTTAGTCCATCTAACACTCCATGAAGCACACTGACTCACAATTAAATGGATGACTTAATTGTTTTTATATTTTAAAACAAGCAGTGGTTAACTATTTGACACTTGGATGACAGTTATGTATGTTGACATTTAGTGTACAATTTTGCTGTGGGAGTTCTCTTTATTTGATCCTTTAGTCTGTTATGAATGCTCAACTTAAACTTTGCTTTCAATATTTTCTTCTCAGATGAAAAAGAACAGTTCCCCTCCTCTCTCGCTTTACGGACAGTTACTGTGGCGAGAGTTCTTCTACACCGCGGCGACCAGCAACCCGCGCTTCGACAAGATGGAGGGGAACCCCATCTGTGTCCGCATCCCCTGGGACAAAAATCCGGAGGCACTGGCCAAGTGGGCTGAGGCCAAGACAGGGTTCCCCTGGATAGACGCCATCATGACTCAGCTGAGGCAGGAGGGCTGGATCCATCACCTGGCTCGCCATGCCGTGGCATGCTTCCTCACCAGAGGGGACTTGTGGATCAGCTGGGAGGAAGGGATGAAGGTAAGCTATAATTGGATGTTAGCCACCTCAACTAACAATTGGATCTGTAGGCTCCTTACGAGGAATTTCTGCAATGTTGTCAGCCAAGTGGAATTGGACCAGTCTAGATTTTCATGCAAGCCTCATCTTATTTACCAAAAGCGTTTGCTTGCATGTAAACCATTTTTAGATGGTGCGAAGCTCAATCTCCTGGTCTCTGCGTTGTGTTGTAGGATTGATAACAGGAGACGGGACTTTTGCTCTTGGTTTACTGCACAACTGCACAACCATGGCACATTAGTTTGGGTGCACACAGACACGGCCGGCCAGAGTGGAAGATGGTCTTACATGATTTGCCTGTGGAGATTAGCTTGCAGTTCTTGATAAACAGCGACCTCCTGCTCTATGTCAAGAACTGTGCACCTCTTGCGCGCCAATTTTAAGATGAATAAGAGGAGCCACTTTAATTACCGGTAAATTAAGTCAGCCATGTTCACAGCCATTTTTAACTGCACCTAGGTGTGTGCGTCTGCGAAAATACCAAAACCCAGTCTAGCCTGCCCCTGCGCACATCTAAACCATGCCTTATGTTTGACTTGCACTGGACATAGCAAATAGAGCCCTTTAAGCTGATGCCAGCTATATTATTTTGCTTTGTTTCTCAATCTTTAACAAAGCATATAGGGTGAAGTCAATTTAGTCCCAACCAGCTTGCTGCATGTATCAAATACTGTACAAAAACCAGAGTTAAATTCAAGATGACAGAGTGCGTACTCATTTTGCATAATTAAACAACATTGCGTATATAAATTCAACACAGAGTACAGTAATATTAAGTGAATGAAGTAAGTATTCTTAATTGACAGACATGGAAAGATATTATTTTTAGAGCTGTCAAAATTGATTAATCAACAAGTAATCAATTGTCAAATTAATTGCCAACTATTTTAATAATTGAGCAATTGTTTGGTGCCGTTTTTTAAATTTATTTATATTATATTATATTTATATTTATTTCAGCATATCAACAGTAATTATTCACCGAATAGGGGAATACATGCTTTTGTAATACACTTTAATGCAAAATTAAAATGCTAAGCTAACTTGTCAGTATTGAATGCAGTTGAGTCAGTCCTGCTCACGTAGATTTGTGGCGCTACAGATCTTCGAGGAGCTGCTTCTTGACGCCGACTGGAGCGTGAACGCGGGCAGTTGGATGTGGCTGTCCTGCAGTTCCTTTTTCCAGCAGTTTTTCCACTGCTACTGCCCCGTGGGCTTTGGCCGGCGCACAGACCCCAATGGTGACTTCATCAGGTGGGTTCCTCTCCTGGCACAGGCCGTTGATGGGAGCAAGTATTCAAGAATAGAGTTCCACTTCTTAATTTCTCCTCAAGACCGATTCTTTCATGTGAACTTGCTGCACAGCTTCAAGTGTGTTTCTTGGTTACAAGTGATGTTTTTTTTTTTCGAGTAGGTTCTTTGTCTCTCCATTTGTCATGAAGTTATTTATGACTTTAAACTGAAATTAACATGCATCACGGCATTGGATTGTTTACTGAATCACAGTAACGAGAATGATTGTTAGGCGATCACTGGATTTAAAAAAAAAAAAGCCCTTTAAATGAAACACATTTGCGTAGCATTTTGTCTGACTTTCTTGAAAAAATGGTTAATAAATCAGCTGGAGCTGCACTCCTGCATGTTTTAATGTCTCCCTCCTCCAACACAGGTGAGAATAATTATCAGGCTTCTTCAGAACTTGCTGATTAGCTGATCATTTGAATCACCCGTGTTGGAGGAGGGAGACATCGAAAACACGTAGGACTGCGGCTCTCGATGACCAGGGTTGCCTGTCCCTGTTCGACAAAATCACTGTAATTGATGTTTGAAATCCATTTCAATTACAAATGGATAAAAACTCAAAGTACAGTATCACATTGAAAAGTTAGGGAGGATCAGGGTGGGGGGTTGCTGAAAAGGTCAATGAGGAAGGGCTTTTGACCTGGGGCCTGTAACATATTACTGTGTATATGCTGCTTTACATCAGTGGTCTCCAACCACTGGACAGCGGAAAGGGAAGAAAGAAGGCATTTTTTTGTTTGTTTTTTTTCTTATAATGTCAGCCGCCAATGGCATCTATTATTTTCCAAAGGGCAATGGAAATATTTGATTATATGATTGTGAATGGTGATATCACGGTGTCCAGTTGTGACCATATTTACTCGATCGGACACCGCGGTAATGTGCATGACGGCCGCCAATCAGTCAAACTTTTTGGCTGAAACAACTTACCATTAAATTAAGATAAATATCTGTGAGTACCATTTTATTTTCTGGTATCATCCCCATATATTGTATACACACGTGCATGTGTGTAAGCATCTGCATCCTGTTGACACATGCCGGCGTATCTAATGTCTCCCTGTGCTTTCAGACGTTACTTACCTGTCCTCCGAGCGTTCCCTGCTAAGTTCATATATGACCCGTGGAATGCACCCGAGTCAGTGCAAGTGGCCGCCAAGTGCGTCATCGGCGTCCACTATCCGAAACCAATGGTGCACCACGCCGAGGCAAGCCGGCTCAACATCGAGAGGATGAAGCAGATCTACCAGCAGCTGAGCCGATACAGAGGACTGGGTGAGGATGTGTAATGTTATTATTAATAATATTCATAATGATAAGATGGAGGGCGGCACGTTGGACGAGTGGTTAGCACGTCCGCCTCCAAGTTCTGAGGACTCCGGTTCGAGTCCAGGCTCCGGCCTTCCTGGGTGGAGTTTGCATGTTGTCCCTGTGCCCGCGTGGGTCTTCTGCGGGTACTCTGGTCTCCTCCCACATTCCTAAGACATGCATGGCAGGTTAATTGGGCGCTCCGAATTGTCCCTTGTTGTGCTTGTGAGTGTGGATGGTTGTTCGTCTCTGTGTGCCCTGCGACTGGCTGGCAGCCAGTTCAGGGTGTACCCCGCCTACTGCCCAGCTGAGATAGGTGCCAGCACCCCCCGCGACCCTTGTGGGGAATAAGCGGTCAAGAAAATGGATGGATGGATAATAATAATGATAATAATACCTTCAATACAAAGCATTAATATTTGTGATGTTGAATATTGAGAGTAACTCTTTCACATTTTTTGTATAATCCTCCTAATTTACAGTGAAAAGAAATTGGATTGTAAATATGAGTTTGTTTGTTTTTTACTTCACATTGATCCGTTCTCTAATGATCAGCAGTAGAACATTGGTAAGTTTTAAGAAATTCATACGTACGCCCAAAATCTAGAGTCAGATATGATAACAGTCTTCACCTCAGCTCTGTGCTAATCGTTGATAACCACTTTGAGACTTCAATTCTAAATATTTGTACGTGTCTTTCAGGCCTGCTGGCATCGGTTCCATCCACCAACGGCAATGGAAACGGAGGAATGATGGCCTACTCACCTGGAGAACAACGGCCGGGGACCAACAACAGCAGCAACAACAACGCTCACCACAGTAAGTGCACGGACACTGTGTTGACGCGGCTTCCTGGAGGACCACCCGCTTCAATCTTCCTCTGCGCTGCCGTTTTAGTTCCTGGAGTGTCGGGCGGTTCTGTCGCTACGGGCAATGGCAGCGGGAGCATCCTCCTCAACTTTGACAGCGAGGAACAGTCGGGGCAACGATTACAGCCAATAGTGCAGCAGCACGGTGGGTCGACTTGACACAACCGAGTTGGTCGACTTTGCTTCCCAGCCGATATTTCCCAGTAATTGTCGAGACATAAACATCACTGGGTTAATTTCATCAACAAAAACTAAACAAAAATAATTTCGTCAACACAAATTTTTCATCGGACTAAAAGTAGACTAGACTAAAACCCTCATTAATAAACAATAAGTGGGACTAAATCACTATACATTTTCGTCGAATAATGAAAACAAGAGGAAAATGTACTTCACTTAATAAAACTGGACTAAAATCTTTGGACGTTTTAGTTCATCAACAAAAACGAGACAAAAATGATAGGATTTTGTAAAATCTTGTCTCTGCTAATCTGTCATAGACGTGGCACTGTCACGTGACACACAGCACAAACACGTGGGACAGACAGGAGGTGAAATCACGGTGAAAGGTTTTATTAAAAAAAAAAAAAAAAGTAAATTATAGTTATAACTTAACATTAATTCAATGTTCCAACAATAATGTTAATGCGACTGCTCACTAATGCTGGCTAACTCACTAGCTCATACGATGGAGCCATAGTCGCCACTGTAATTGTGTGTCAAGTTGTTTTTCATCAAAAAGATGAGAAAATTTAATGTGAAATAGTTTTAGATCGGAATAGGTTCAATATAATCTGCTGACATAAAAATATACAGTGGCTGACAAAAACTACACTAATACGTTGACAGTTTTTGTTGACTAAAACTAGACAAAATTATGTTTTCTTGGACTAAAATGCTTGATTTATAGTGGTATGAGGTTGACTAACTGTGATTAAAAAATAAATATAAAAAAATAACAAGTGTGACTGAAATAGTACTAAAACTGAGACTAAATTAAAAAATGGCAGACAAAATTAACACTACTCGTAGCATAAAAATTATAATGAAAGTATTTCTGAATGGGTTATGTAATTCCTTAGCAAACTTAAATTAGTAATTAACAAAAATTCCTTAACAAAAATAAAATAAAATACAGGTTTCCAAACTTATTAAATTTTACCTCAGCACTCTAAGGTGCACAATAGTGAAAAGAAACACAAAAACATGACTAATATACATTTTTAATATACTAACTGTACATTTTCCTGGCTGACGTATGTGTGTGCTGTCTGCTTAGCTATTGTATTGTTTTCCGTGTAGTTACGGTGTTTGGATGTTCTACATTTCAGGTTAGCTTAGCAGTTAGCATTGATTGGCCATCTCCTCCTGTTCTGTTCTCTTGGCTGGTGTGTCATAATGAGCTACTCCTTGTCCTGCTTTCGTGATAACGATTTTTGTCAGACGTGTAGCTTATTTTTGCCATCATAGAGGTGAGGATTCGTGATTCGTTAGCTGTGCTAGCTAGCCGGCCGCAGCTGTACCTATTTGTCAGTAAAGGTGGGCCTTGAAATTTTATTTATGAGACAAGTTAATTTCCAAATCAATGAGGTTGTGCTTAGCGCCAAGTAAAACATTGAGCAATGAGTCGTGAGAGTGAGACTTGTTTTTCGTTTTGACATGGTATGTGTAAACTTTGATGTTGTCTTTTAGGTTACCATGCAGTGCCAGAAAACAACACAGTGGTCACCAATAACCGACTGTATCATGAGTTTGCTGTGCCTCAGCACCCAGGTAGGATGATGATGATACATATTGAAGGAAATCAACATTGACTAAAATGCTGACAAAAGTATTATGACAATATTTTATTTTAACATCACTTGTACTCTTATGTGGTGGTAAAATAAGTCTTGTACATTTTTATGGAACATTTGGTCACATTACGATTCGAGCTTCCACTGTAAAATAACTTAAAATAACCTTTATTAACTCCTTTTCATTTTCGATGACCCCTTTCCCTCCCCAATGTTTATCTTCAGGACTTTCTCACATCAGAGGCGGCATCACAGGAAAACGCGAACGGGAGATAGAACGTGAGGGTTCGGGGGAGGAAGAGCCGTCGTCCTGCTCAGGCCACAAGATGCAGAGGCAGAGTGCACAGGTCAGTTGGGAGAGTGCAGGCTATTTGTCACACGTGACATCAGTGAGACGACTGATTGCCATGTGGAATCAGAATATCAAAATGGAGGTTTCATCCTTAACTTTCCAGCTGATCCACAAATTCTTCTCCTGGAACCAATGCAACAAAGACCTAATATTTTACACAAACAAGTGGCAACCTGATCAGATGACAGTTGAGATCCAGTATATGTGTCTGAACAATGGTTTTAGCTAGAGCTGTCAAACGATTACATTTTATAATCTGATTAATCACATCTTAGAATTTTGATTAATCACAATTAATCCTTTAACTAAAAGGGCTTTATAGCAACATTTTTTTCCAAATTTAATGAGCACCTGTTAAGTGTTAAATCTTTCACCGTAATGTTATGAGGACGTCTTTGTGGCCAAAATTAATACCGCGATTAATCTGCGTTAATACATGATTAATGCAATATTTTGTGTGGTTAATTAATTAGTTAACGCTTTACTTTGACAGCACTTGTTTTAAACATGTTGCTTTGTACAGTTAAATTAGAGCTGGGTGATTAATATATATATATTTTTATTTTTTTATTTTTTTATTTTTATTTGCGAGTGTATTTTTCACTGATTTTTCCAACAAGATGATGATTTAAACAAGCAAGTTTAACCCATTACAAAAAACAAAACAAAAACTTGATAGCTGTCTCTAGTACTTGTAATGGGCAACGGAGGTTGTTGCTGTGCCAACAATTATTAATAGCCAGGCCGCCATGCGTGGGGGTGGGGACTTGTATGCAAATGTGCCGTTGCTGTGCTCACATTGAGAGATCCAAAACACTAATAACTATGGAAAATGATGGTGGTGAGCATTTGTGGTTTTCATGAGAAGAAGGAAAAGGGACTCGCCAATTTCCAGTTCTAAAATGTTTACATTTCACATACGATGCTTAATGTATGTACGGGTTGTTGGTGCGAGATAAACCTAATTCCAAAAAAATTGTAGAAGGGTTGTGCACGGACGGTACGAGGAAGAAACTGTTACATGTTGGTGCAATTCTGGATTAAGGTGCACATTTGTATTTCACTTTGTATTACCTTTTTATTATCAGTACCTTGTTCCCATCGCACCTAATAAGGTGCAATTATAACAGATAGCTAACATTCATGATTACACAAATCTTGACACACATTTGTCTTCAGGATACATTTGTACTCGTTATATTTTGTAAAACTGGAACAAAACATGAAATAGACAGAATAATATGCAACTTGTAATAAGATGTTACGCTTACATTGGCATTACTTGGCTAACACTGCACCGTAGTATGTTAGTATAAATTGGGAAGTAGAATAGGGTGGAATAAATAAATAGAAATAATTATGAAGTTAACCAAATTCAATTTAATGCATGCATGCATATATGCCTATGTTTAATCTTATAATTTTTCCTTGTCCTGCTTTGTGTTCTGCAGACCACCTAAAGGACGGCAGGATGCGTCGCACGAGATCCTCTGTACCACACACGTTCTCAGTTAGAAACTCCCAGGGTGAACACAGAGGTGAAAATGTGATTCAAGGCTCAGATTTACCAAGGGAGGCTGGTGACCTCTGACCTCAGTAGCTTACAGACCTGAAAAAAAAAAAAAAAAAACATCAACAAACAAATCACACCTATTTATTTATTAATAGAACTAAAGCCAAAAAAAAATCAAAATATTTAAAAAAAAAAAACAACAACTAGGAAATGTGCCCCTTAAAATCTTCACATGTGAGCACAATCATTTTGCGGCCACGTCCATAATTATTGTATAGAAAACAGTTTTTCATGCATATTTCACGCTGTGAACATTATTCCTCCTTGTTGCAGCACTGGTGTCAAACGTGAGGCCAAATTGTCTCCACTTCTAATAACTTTTAAGATTTTGCTTTTTTTTTTTTTTTTTTTTTTTTGTAACTAATGCCCCTTTTAAAATAGATTGAAAAAGAGCCAAATGTTGTTTTAGTTGGTTCTGATTCCAAAATTATCCATCAAATTGTTGTGTATATGTGACTGTATGAGGTGATCATACATTTATATGAGTTCACAGTCACAATAGCCCTCCGAGGGAAACTATAACAACAATGTGGCCCTTGACAAAAATTAGTTTGACACCCCTGGTGTAAGGTGATGAAATGTTTATAGAGACAATTATATTTGGAATCATTTCAGTTGAATTATGTTGATGTGTATTATGTTTGCTTAATATAATAATGTATTGTGTTATTGGCAGCTAAAAGCAACCTTGGGTTCCGAATGGCAACACACAGTTTCCATTGGTGACCTTGAAAAGGTGTTTACAACGTGTTGTCGTTTAGCTAGTCGGATCAGATTAAAAAAATGAGACATGCCAGGTATTGATAGACAACACTGTATATTAGGCCTTTGTATCTGACTGGCCTTCAATGAAGTCCAAATACAATGTAAAATGTGTGATGCTTTTATTTTGAAAGTTGTGCTTTTATTTTATGTATCGATGTGGACGTCACAAACGAGGTAGCGAGCCAAGCAAGAGCTACAACTTGTCTGCAGTGTTGCCACCTTAGCGACAGTTTCACTATATTTAGTGACTTTCAACAATTTTTCCCTAAAAAAGAGAATATCTAAAATGATAATGAAAATCTAAAGTTTCACATACTGTATTGGGTGTTTTATAAGTCATCACTGTATTATTATTCATCACTGTCCATCAGATTATACTTCCTATGGGAGTCCTGATAAAACATCAATGCGAGTTTTCTAAATGCATTAAAAATAATCTAGACAAAGTTGAGGTTAGCATGTTGGCTTGGCCCTCAGCAAGCACTCCAGTTTGCCATGTGGCCCCTACCACAAACCAAATTTTCCAAATAATAATAATAATAAAAAAGAAATCATTAACTTTTGCCAACTCCCGGTGATGTAATTTTCAAGTGAGCATGAGCATTTTGTAGATCTTTGCCGCGTCACATTTCCACCTCAGTGGTTCCCCTGACGTTGTTGCTAAAACGTTCTGAGCCTGTGCGACATTTTCAACGACACGAAATGGTTCACAGTCCCCCACTTGCTAACTTTTCAAGGACGAGGGTCATCTCCAAGGTCCTATTTTTTTTATACTGTTTCATATAAAACAACCAAAAAAAGAGAAAAATAAAGACAATTTGTGTTTGAAGCAAACATTCCTCACAACCAAGTCCAACCTCCCAATGAAGGACGTCAACAAGGCGACTTTGTGACAATTGATGTCCTGAGTGTGTTGCAAACTGCCATTGTTGGAATGGTGCCTGAATTGAACTAATAACCATCACAAACATGGCTGACAATCGGGTACCTGGATGGTCTGTGAATACATCGGAAAGTCTGCTGTGGTTCGGAATCAAACCCGAGAATGTACACATTTCCCCTTATAGGCTGCAAGCTGATGTTTATACTGCACAAAACATGTTTCATGCTAATTCAGCAGGATGTTTCAACATGGCTGCTTGGTGCCCCAATCTGCCGTCACGTATGGGGACGAGATACATTGGATTCATAGGCCAGTGCCTACAATCAAATTTACAGTTTGGTTCACAGTTAAGATTGAGTGTGTCTGTAACCAGAGGCCAACATGGGCCAAAAGCATTATTGTTTTTTTTCCGTCAGGTTTATTATCATTGGAGCTGTCCTTAGTTTGGTTGAATAACTTATATGCTAATGCTACATACTAGTCTAATTATCATCCATATATTCAACACTGAATATTCCAAGTTAGCCACAAACCCTTTTTGACTGGTGGTTTGTTTAAATTTTATCCAAAGATGCAGATTGGGGCGGCAGATTATGTGGCGACTCGCAGACTATTTGGGGTTTTTTATTGAGTTGGAGACACAATCTCTTTTTTTTTTTTTTTCAGGGTGGGTGTAAAACTATTGTGTATCTGTATAATAATTCTGTGTTCTCTTGAGAATTTAAACAGTTTTTGTAGCTTTGATCACACTGAAAGCAAAAGTAAATGTTTTTCTTTTAGTTATGTCATCTTGCTGCCCAGTATTGCACAACGGTGGAGGAATGACGCTTACATCCATTTCATTTCACCGGTGGCTTTATTACTGTCTCGCCTGAAATGAGCTGGAATGTGGCGTGAAATTCCTCCACCGATGCCGTCGACTGTCTGTAAACTGGCGCTTGTTGTCTGTCCTGCCTCGTGATGATATGTAAGGCCTTGTTTGTGATTAATCGCTATCATGACAGCAAATAAAAATGGTTTCAATTTCAACTTTTTAAGTTTTGGCAGCTTAACGATGCATTCGGATGAATGGATGACAGAAAGATGAAGTTTCTTTAGCCAAGTATGCACTCATCAGCATCCAGGCTTAAAGTAAAAAATTAGATAAAAGCACAAAGGAAGATAAAAGAGCTAATTGTTGAAGCGCCTCACAGTGGCACAAGCGCAACATTACACATTACTGAGTACATACCTCTCAACACCCCCCACTTGTATTCAGGTTGTTGTAATTTAAAGAAAAACAAAAATACAGAATGAATGTGGACCTCTGTCTTACACATTTCAAACTCCAAAAATAATACCTTCAAATTTTCTAAGTTTCAACTTGGTGACCAGCTTTGTCACTATATCAGCAATCATGTTATCAGTAGGACAATACTTCAAAGTTTCTCTCCCATCATTCATAGTAGACCTGATAAAATGGCATTTTATGTCCACGTGTTTACATCTCTGACTGTAGACTGGATTCTTGGCAAGAGCGATTGTCCCCTGATTATCATCATGCATAATCAAAACATTGTAGTTACCTTGTTTGTTATTTTCATCAATCTTAATAGAGTAGACCCATTTATATACTTTGTTTGAGATAGGATAATATACTAAATATGCTGGGCTGTTTTTATCATATCCTACAAAAAGTCACATTTTGTATCTAGTTTTCATTTGTCCTGTTTGAATGTGTAACATCCATCCATCCATCCTTCCATTTTCTTGACCGCTTATTCCTCACAAGGGTCGTGGGGGGTGTAACATACAGACCCACATTTTTGCATTTTGGCCAAGTTTGGCTTCTTGTCTGTTGACAGTTGCTAAGGAGTCTTTGTTGTATGTCTGTTAAAACATCTGTTGCGTACCATTGCTGCAGTTTGTACTGCAAAGTGCCACAAGTATTTAGGTAGCCCCCTTTCTGCTATCATGCATCTACGCATCTCGAAAAGTGTGCGCCAACCTCTCTCCGCAGTCCCGTTCTGGTGTGGGGAATATGGGGCTGACGTTTCATGTCTTATTCTATTTTTCCTTAACTCATTCACTGCCAGTCATTATAGAAAATTTTTACATTTCCAATACTCACGTGATATTACATTCAATAATTATATATAAACCGAATCTACCAAATAACAGAATAGACTCCCTACTTTTTGGGAAAAATGTAGGTTTGCCAAAATACAGCCATTTCTCCCATGGACTCTGAAACTGTGTTTATTTCCTATAAAATGGGGCAATGATGTCATCTACCGGTGGTTGGGCATCAGTAAAGTTGTTTCCAAGTTTGATATTTACAGTGGAGCATGCTCAGATTCGCCCCCATTTAGCACCGCTCTAAAAAATACAATTGACAAGTATACTTGTCAAAGGCAGTGAATGAGTTTTAAGAGTGTTTGAAACTCATTGCACATGTATTCAGTCCCGTTGTCGGACCTGATACACCCCACTTTCCCGTAAGGGGATATGTCAGCGAGAAACTTTTCTGTGTCTAATACAGTGTCGCTTTTCTGTTTTCAGAAAGTATACAAATATATCAGCTGAATATCGTCAGTGAACGACTGTACGTATTTTTGTGTCCATCTTTTGAGTTTGGAGATATTGGACCTGCAAGGTCTGTATGGACCAACTGTAATGAAGCCTTTGCTCTCATCGGGATTACTATTTCTTGTTTGAGCAAATGTTCCCTCAATACACACCTCACAACTCTTTTTCCGGCTTAGTAGTTTTGCCTTTGATCTGCATACCATTTACTACATTCTGCAGTTTAAGAACATCATCATAATTGCAGTGGCCTAATATCTGATGCCATGTTGAAGCATGTAATCTCTGTGTTCTCTTTCTTCCGGTCTCGTGCATTTCCTTTGATGTGACAATGTCCAGCTCTCCCTTGAGTCTTCATTAGTCTGTCACTTGACTCGCCTGAATTTATCTTTTCCGTCTCAAAACTTCGTAGCTTAGTTTTGAAATCAGCAAACTTGATGTCATCCTCTGCATGTGAAACATGTATTGCGAATGGCTTAAAACTTTCAGGTAGTCCCTTCAAGACCATGGCTACTAATAAACCATCTCCCAACGTTTCACCTGCATTTCTCAATGCTGTGATGGTGGCCTCAGCTCTGATGATGTAGTCCATTATGCTCTCGTCGTCTCCCTTCTGCAGAGAAGTAAGCATAATATACAGACTAATTATGCGAGGTTTACCTTTCCCGGCATAATACTCCCATAATATCCTCGAAGCTTTTCTTCCGTCATTTCGTGAATCCCTCATAATTAACAAGAGGCTTTTAATTGTCATTGAGGAGTTGAATAATTTCTGCGTATGCGTCAGCATTTTCCTTTTCGTCTGTTGCTCTTGCAGTGTCGGTCGTTGGTTCTTCCAGCACAGTTTCTTTCGGCCCTGTTAGATGGAAATGTCCCAACATTTTGGTCTCCCAAAGCTCATACTTGCTCTCATCTCTGTCGAACGTCAGTCGAGGCAACCTGCTTGTCCCTCGTGGATCCATGATGCTAGTTAGCTCTTCTTGCTTTTTTTTTTTTTTTTTTCATTCGGCAGTCTTACCGATTCAACGTCTTATCATCATTGCTCTTTTTTTTTTTTTTTTTTTTGTGTATGTGTGCGTGCGTGTGCGTGCAAATACGTATAAATTTATACTCATTAATTGACCGAAAACCTTATAAATATCCCATTACCCTTAACCTTAACCAGGTACTTCAGAGTCTTGCCAGAGTCGTGAGGTTCAAATGGTCAGGAGACCAGAGAAAAGGTCAGAAAAAATAAAGCGAAAAGAAAGATAAATCAAAGTGAAATCCAGCACCGACCAAACACTTCCTGCCTTCCCCATGGTTACAAAGTCAAAGTCTTACGCCAACCCCGGAAGCCTCTAAATTCCAGCAAATTAACGAGATCTCAAGAGACCAGAGGAAAAACTAAAGAGAGGAAGGAGGGAAGGATCGATGAGGCAGAGTGAGATCCATAGAAGCCAGTACATCCAATCCATCAAAGTGAAATCCAGCACCAACCAATCCCCAGGCCGCGGCAGCACCAAGGCCACCCCCACGCCACCCGAGCGGACACCGGTCGGCGAGCCGACCCAGACGCCCGGAACACCCCCCCCCCGCACCCCACCAAACCCGCCACGACCCAGGCCCGCCACCACCGGCCCCCAAACCCCCGAACACACCCCGACCCCCAACACCCATACCCCACTCCCCCCCCAAACAAGCCGCCACCCACCCCGACCACAAGCCAACCCCCCCGCGAGACCCCCCACCCCCGGAAACCGGCACCGGGCAGCAGCGCAGAGAGGGAAGACGTGCCCACCCCACCTCCAGCCGTGCGAAAGGAACACAGCGGCGGGAGGTGGGAAGCAGAGGAGGAAGCACCGGGGGAGAGGCGGAACACCAGAACACCAGAACACCGAGCCCGGTGGGAAGAGGCCCCGGTCGTCACGCCAGCGTACTAGTGACACCTAACCCTGTTACTGAGTCCGCCAACTCGCCGACTGGCGAGCTCTACCCTTACACCGTGAATGTGGCCCCACCCAGTGTATATACAAGTGTGTGCGTGTGGTGCATTAAAATTGGGAGCAGGTGAGTCGGAGCAGAGGGAAAAAATTTCCCCTACTCCGATACACCCGCATCCCCCCAAAAAAATTAATATGTATATGTGTGGTGCATTAAAAAAGGAAATGGAGGGACAAAGTGGTGGGGCAGGGACACAGATGGACACAGCGCTGCCAGGCACTGCAGTCCATCCCCCCTGATGGCTCCCCGCCCCAACTCACCCCTCCCCTTGGACATGAAGTGCATTAAAATTGGAGGGGAGTTGAAGGGTGAAGACGGTGTTTCCACCCTTCCCCACCCCACCAAGAAATGTGTTGTGTGCCCTATGTGTATATTTACAAAGTGTATGGTGCAAAACTAGTGAAGTGAGTAAGAGGAGCGACCAGCGGGGCCTCACCCAACCTGGCGGGTGTAGGTGGCACGTCCGCCCCCCCAGCAAACCCCCCACCCGCCCCCACCCCACCCATCTGGCACCACGATAGGCGGACAGGGCCAGCGCAGCAGGGCTACTGGACAGCCCACCGGCCACCGGAGCCCGCCCGGGGCGCCAGGAGTTCTACCGGAGTGGGGCAGGCCTCAAACCCCCGCCCGGCCCCCGGAGCCCGACGCCAGGGAGGGAGCCCCAGGCCCAGGGAGGGGGCGGGGGGCAGACAGGGAAGCGGGGAGGGGGAAGCGGGGAGGAGACGACAAGAAGGCGAAAGGGCGGCTGCAGGGCAGGAGGGGGGCGACAAGGGAAAAGGGACCGGGAGGCAGAGGAGGATGGGCGGGGGGAGGCGAGGAGGGAGAGGCGACGGGGGGGAGGAAGGGGGAGGGGAGAGGGAACCACGGGGCACACCAGAGGCCCACCTGCCCCGAACCGCGCCGCCGTGTTAGCTCTTCTTGCTAATTAGCCGTCCGTTAGCACGCTATTCGTTGCGACTTTCTACACGGTGGATACTGACCAACTTTCCTTCCGAATTTCTCCTGGGCCCATAACCTGTTAAGTTTTGGCTGCTTAACGGTGCATTCGGATGAATGGATGATGGAAAGATGAAGTTTCTTTAGCTAAGTATGGCGTATTTATTGTGGAGCACAACAAAGCACGTCTGCACTCATCAGCCTCCAGGCTCAAAGTAAAAAGGAAGATAAAAGAACAAAGGAAGATAAAAGAGCAAATTGTTCGACCGCCTCACAGTGGCACAAGCGCAACATTACACATCACTGAGTACATATCTCTCAACACAACTTGACAGACTTTCCTTTGAATTTGTTTGGAACTTTTGTACCATATCATGACGAACTACTCCATTGGTTTGTTACAGAGGTGCATACTTTATGAATTCAGCAATTAGCCATATTCCCTGCACAACTGTGTACAACATGAAGACGAGCGTAAATAAAATGGAGACCTTTTCACCTAATGACCCAGAATAGTTGACAGCTTTGCTTACTTTAGCTAAAACAGCAGACTTTACTTTGCCTAACATCAGCATTAAGGCTACATAGCAGTTAGCATGGTGGAAGCAGCTGCCATTCTGGTAAGTTAATCAAAGAATTCTACATTACTGTCATGCGTTTATATCAAAGCAGGCAACAATTGACCGATAGCCAACATTAAGAATACAGTATAAAATCTCAAAACGAAAATGATACAGTAAGCTTCCGCGAAGACCAAGAGAGGTGAATCTGAAGCTGATTAATTAAAAGAAAACAATAGCCATTGCTAGTAATAAATCATCATCTTCATTTCAAGTTGCTCAAAGGTGGTGAGGTCACATCTTTGCTCATTGCACCTCAGCGGGTCACAGCTGCAACTTCCCGTTTTTCACGTTGTAAATTCCTGAGGGAAGACCAGTGACTCCCTCTTTATTACCTGGAATAACCTGACACACACTATCACGCACACACACTAGCACATACACATGGAAATCAGGCCTCTGCGCTGTTTGCCTCCAAACAAGAGTGTTGCTAGGTCTGACTCACAGCAGACGCCTGAATCATGAAAGAGATGAAGCAGATAAACTCAACAGACACGTTATACTATATGTATATGTTGCATGGCTAATGAGCTGTCATTAAAATGTAACAAATTCAATAACACAGAAATAGAACATTTGGTCTTGTGGACCACTATCATATATTGGTTCTTTTTGAGTTATGGAGGTACATTAATACTAAAATAAATACATTTAAAATGAACCCAGAAAGATCATGGATGATATTGACAAAAAAAATGAAAACAAATGACATTTTCACTATAATTATCATTAGTATTATAAACATAAGATGCAGTATGTTAGTCTTTGCTTTTTCCAAAGCATTTTCATTTTATTTTATTTCCTTTATGAAAATGTTTTTTTTTATTTTATTTTAGTTTTAGTCTCCAATAAACGTAGGTACCTTAATGTTTTAGGGGAGTTCCAATACTGATATTGGTATCGTGAGAGGCCCCGAGACTGCATTAAAACAGTTGTATATCAGCATGGGAAAGTACTAACAAGTAACATGCCGATACCATTATTTCCGACACTAATATAGGACATTGGATGCAGCATCTTGTGTCTTGCTTGTGCATGACATTCACTGATGTGCGACATGTTCACTGCATGCCAAGCCAAGATATTCTATTGGCCCTTAAATACTCTGAACCTATGGCAGGTCAGCTTTTTCATGTTGGGAAAACAAAAAACAAACTTTGGTATCGGTACGGTATCGGCTTCGGTCGATAATGCAAAACTAGGTATCGGAATCGGTATCAGGAGCCCAAAACAAAACAAAAAAAGCCTGTATCGTAACCACACTAATATATGTATGTATGTATATATGTGTGTGTGTGTGTGTGTATATATATATATATATATATATATATATATATATATATATATATATATATATATATATATATATATTAGAGAGAGAGAGAGAGCTAAATAGATAGATAATATTCACATTCTTACTGATGAGATCTGCATTAAGAGCTTCTCCCACACTTATTTTATACTTATTGATACAACTGTACACCACACAGTGGAATTTTCGCTGTAGAGGAAGAAAATAACGTACGCAAAAGAAAAGTCAATTTTTTCAACGTTTTGTTGGTGTGGCAACGCAAGATGGCCGCCGCAGGCTTCACTTCTTCTTATTTATTAAGTCTGTGCTGTCTGTATCAGCCTGCGAATTTAACTTTCATTTAATTTTCTGAATTCAAGAGCTATGGTTGTACACAAGCGTTTGGGTGGGCTAGCATAGCATCGGGCTAGGAACACGTTTATAGCGGGTGACTTGACTTGGTGACTATGTGTGCTTCTCTCGAAAGGCACAGATATATATCACTACCGGACCAAACGTGCACATGGTGATGTGATGAGCGCATGACTTCCATACGATATGTAAGTCCGTGGAAGAGCGCCGCTTGCCTGAACAGCTTTTTGTGATCAAAACATGCATTGTAAAGCGTACAGGAACGCTGATGGTACGTTCTTTATACGTTGAGTACTACCTGAACGCTCAAGGGCGATTTTTAGAAGGTGCCGGGGCTCCGTACCGGTGCGTTCCGGCCCACTTACCCTGGGTTTACACCGGTTGCGGTGCGGGGCGTCTTGACTGCGTGCTCCGGACGCGTCAATTTTTTGGCCAATCCACACCGGCTCCGCACAGCTGCGGTCCGGCAGCTCCGTCGCCGACCACTTCCCGCCGTGTCTCGCGTGACCGTGCGCGATCATGTGGCATTAAAAACAACGACAAACACACAGAAAGCCTGTGCTCAACAGAGAAGCAGAAAGAGAGGTGGACTTTTATTATTTTGTGGCTTTCGACCTCCAATATAAACCTCTCCTCGTCCATGTTCGCTGGTGTCTAAACCGTGAATGAGCCCCTCGCACGTTAACTCCAGGCCCGTCTACGCCCACATCACGTTTTGCTAGCATGCTTGCGAAATAGGAGCTGGCGAGTGTTTTATCTTGAAAGGTAACCGGAAATTTATTTTGAAACTGCGTCAGTCTTCCTGTCCCGCTCGATGTGTTTTGTGCTAGCTTGCCATTTGCCGGAGGCCTACCGCTGCGGCGTCCGGCAAAAATAGAAAATAGGTCTATCCTTGCGGAAGGGAGACGCAGTCGACACGCAACGCACCCGCAAGCGGTGCAAACTACACCATTCGAATGAATGGAATCTAATTGCTTGCGTCGCCGGAACGCACCGCAACCGCAACCGGTGTAAACCCGGGGTAAGGTACAGTGCGTATTTATTATTTAGTGACTGATGTCTCAGAGTCTAGTCATGTTCGAACATAGTCGCAAATATGTTCGCACATAGTTGTAAATACGTTCGAACATACTCGCAAATACGTTCGAACATGTAGGCTACATGCTACAAAGTTAGCAAAAATGTTTACTCCACATTACAGCTCTACGCTTCCGTACACTACCTACCAAAAGAGATCCTGTCATCACATGACTTTCTCTGAACACGCCAGAAGCGTTCTATTTTTTCCGGATGTCGCATGTGGAATTTCATGAAGCTGAAGAAATTACAAGAGCCGGACAGGAAGTAGGGCATCTCGCATCAAGGTAAATCCGGTATATTTCAAAATGAAACCATTTGCGAACTGATTTTTTTGGGGGGAGGGAAGTTAGTTAGCTACATAGTATGACATGAGTCGGACATTTAAGGCAAAAAATGAGCTCAGAATAAATTAAACGCTGACAAAATGACACTATTTAAATACAAAATGTACTTACCCATGGTAGAACAGACATGGTAGAAGTCCCACAAATAATGTCCAAAAAGCATATCGATGTGACAACAGGCAAACGTGGCTATTGTTTACTATTAGGACTCTATATACATGGTTGTTATTGTGTGAACTCAACTCTCCAGCGTGAGCCCCACGTGATCTTGTGGTCTGTCGGGAGCAGATTTCCGGACACGCAACGCACGCGGTGTGAATTACAGTCCTTGTAGAAGCCGTACAGAAAACGCACCGCGTCTTTTCCGCAGCCAGTGTGAATTGGGCTTAACGCTAAGAGCACCATTAACAATTGAAAAATAAATATCAGAACAAAGACTATAGTCTCCTAAAATGTAACATTGTTACTCATTTATCCACACATTCTCTACAGTGGTTGCCCTCATTAGCATCAAAAGTGATTTGTTGCCTATCCCAGCTGACTTTGGACAGAAGAACACACTAGTTGCCAGGCAATCACTATTATCACACACGCATTCATAAGTCTGGACAATTTCTTGGATGAACCTAAAACGCTTGGTGAGAAAACCGTTACGAGCACAGGGAGAACAAGCTAACTCCACACAGCAGTGCCTGATGCGAGACTCAGAGCTTCCGAACTGTGAGGTAGATATACAATCCTCTGTTCTACCATAGTGCCCTCAATGTGTATGTGAATTAAACATCACTTATAAAGATGTATTGATCTAGAGGAATCTACAAATTACCTCCCGCAAGCTAGGCACGCATGGTTTAATCGGTTGAGAATACATCACTAGCAGTATAGCCGAAGTGTATTGTCTAACTAGGACCCCAACTAGCTCAAGCATCTTGATCAGATATACCTACATAATCAATAAGAAGATAAAAAATGATGACTAAGTTGCTGTTTTCAATCATGCTTTGGATTATGGAACCTTATCCCACCCACCCGTGGTCAATGCTTCATGCAAATGCATGTCGGCGTCACGGGGATGGAAGGGTATATAAAAAACAGCAACTGCCTGGTCATACACGCATTCAATGTTTGTTCGTCTAATCGGCATTACTCTTTTAAGAATCTACTATTCAGACATCAACATGACTACCAGCACAACTATGGTGAGTACAGAGCCTTTTTTTGTTTGTTTGTACAAGCTGCTATCGTATTTTCATCACCATAAATCGAACTCTTCCTTTGGCTTCCAGGAACAATGCTAAAATCTAGTTAGTATTCCAGTTATCCTTATGTTCATAAGATGATTAGTGTGTTGGCTACCTCACAAAAAAGTTAGAGACATTGGCATTTTCGGTGAAATTTCGAGGTGAACCTAAGATTTGTATTTAAACAGTAACTTGGCATTGCAAGGCTTCAAGCGGCCACTGAAGTGTTATAGTAATATATATATATATATAAACAACTGCAACATTAAACGGTTGGGTATGTGCATTATATTTTTAGACACTGTTAAATTAAGTCCACCTGTAAAGGTTATTTATTTTTAGATTTGCCCTGAACATTCTTAACTTTTTGTGCATAGTGTATTTTGAGTTCACCACACCTTAAAAAGTTGCAAGGGATACTTAATGATGTATTATACAATTAGAAAATACACCTTGTATATTGTTCTTAGCAGTGCACCGGCAAGAAATAATGCGGAAGGACATCTTGCATACTCGGGCCGTTGCATGGAGATATAGGCAAATATTGTTAACTAGCAAACATTATCAGCTACCCGTCACAGTGGGGTAGGTGACTGATTTGGTTTTAGTCAAAGCTGCCATTGCAAACTCTTTAGTAACCTAACCCTGAAATTATAGAAAACAACCTCGACTATCACCTCGGCTGTGTGCTGAATCAATCCCTATGCACAATAGTGCTGTACTGAGTTGAGTTTACTGTGTGTAGTTCTATTTGAATGTGGGATGTAGTGAGTATAGCTTATCTCATTGTGCCTTTAATGGATCCCGCAATGCATCAGGGGGGAAAAAAAACAAATAAACAATAGTGCAGGTACAGCTTTTGTTCAAAAAATAACCAATGTCAATTCCTCTCCAATGTTGTGGTTTTGCATAAATTTGAATGCTAATACTCAGTTAGCTTTACTACTATATGAATTGCTAACTCAAGAGATCATACTGATAATGCAACTCTTGTGTTTTTATTTCTGTTTTCTGTATTAGGTTTTCCAGCTGTTACTGGTTGTCCTGGGGACGGTGTGCAGCACACCTGTGTGTCCCAACAAATGCACGTCTACACAAAAACTTCACCACATGTACTTCCAACATGTGTCGGATTTGGGAGGCTCTTCAGTTGCTCCCTGGGAACTGACGTGAGTTTAAGTTCTTGTTACAGTGACAAGTTAACACACAAAAAGTTCACTCGAGGTGCTAACCCTAGAACTCGAATAAAGAGCCTAGAAGATTCTCAGAACCTTTTCTGCAGTTCAGTTCAGTTATCTATATTATATTACGTTATTGTGTGTTACAACAGACATACAATCCTTCAACAAAGTTTCCAGGAAATTGGTCATGTACTTTTGATGTACATGTACTATGTGAAAAGGGTCCAACACCAGTTTGATCAATTTGTTAAGTTTGATGGGCATGTCTTTGAATTGAACAGCAAGTCAGCCATTTTAGTCTGGAGCAGCCATTTTGGGCATTTGCCAGGGCTTGTACCTTGACGAACAAACACTAGGGAATTTGACCGAATGATCCCCAATCATAAGCAGGTGCTCTCGACAGACACCGATTATGTAAAAGCTTTTGGAAACTATCGCTTCAAGGTTTCTCCCCCTGAAAAGGGGTTCTCATATTGCTATTAATATTTTAGGTGATTTAATAATAAATTTAGGGGTCTAAAAACCCCAGTGCCATTGGTGTCTTCATAAAGTTCCATTTCATTGCAGGCAGGATTGGACTGAAGGTAGGGAGCCTGAGATGATCGAGCATGCCGTCTGCAAGAACTGCACTGTGGCGCATATGGTCGCCAAGCCCATTTACATCGAGATTTCGGTCTACAAGAGAATCCGCAACAAGTCGAAAGCCATCTGGTGCAAGTGTCCTTACGAACTGGCCGTGGGATGCACTTGTGTTACCACGCAAAAGGAATGACCTTCAGATGGGGGACAAGTACTGTACTCTAGTAGGACATTTCTACATCCCGTTTTCCACCAAGCATTGTGGTCTGACTTACTTGGGTACGGTATGCATTTCTCTGTGTTTTGATTGTAGAGGGTTCTAAAATATCCCTGTTAATCATTCTTACCCAGTAGTATGGTACGATTCACTTGTCTCCATCTAATCGTCAAACGGGGAATTGTTCATGTGGAATAGGAAGAAAAAGCGCACTTAACACCATATACAGGTAGTGCATTACAACGGAGAGGGGGGACGATTCTGTCACTTGTTTACAGACGTCAGATATTTACTCAGCGAGTTGCTATAAAGCCACGCTGTTTGCAGCTGCTGCATCTTCATTCTCCAAGATTGTGAAATGTTACAATCGACAAACTGACTTAATGTACAGCTTGGTCGAAAAGTGACTTACATAACACAGTTATGGTTTGAAAGGGCTCTCCAAATAGGGAGGGAGATTATAGTTACTATTTATTTATTTATTTTTATTATTAATATATAAATCAGTTAATTCATTTCAAGACTTGTAAAGGTGAAATGAGATTATTGGTTTTGGAGAATACGCTGAGATAGAATCCACCATGCTGGCTTCTCAAAATTGAAATAGGTTCTTTTCAGTTGATAAAGGTCAGCCTGAAGACAAAAATATGTCTTATGACTGAGTTTGGGGGGAGGGAGATTCTTAAAGTGATACAAGACTTATAACTCATCTTCCAGTATTGGATTAGGCATTGTGTATAAAGAATAAAAGTGCAAATATCTCTGGCGTCTTATTTGCTGAATTTTCTTTTAAAGCGATTAAGTATCAAAATAAGAACATACAGCAATGAATGCCATTATCCTGGTCACGTGATCGTGATGATGTATCCTGTGCGTAAACGACAACTGCCGTTGTTCACTTGAATGGGAGTTTGCTGACGTAATGGGCACGAAAAAGGCAAGTCTTCTGTCTAAATACTGCGCCAATTCTGTTCTGAGTAAATCCTCAGCACATCTGGTTTCATGTCATTCCGTGTGGGCGTGAGGCGGTGGGTGGTTTCCTCTCCTAATGTGGGTCAAGCATGCATACTGTCCAGTGTCCAGGTTAGGGACCATCCACAAATTACATTTCCAGAATCAACAATGTCAAAGTTGACTTGACTGGTAATTTGAGCCTCTGTAACACACAACTTGCAGACACTCCCCAACTTCGACTCCCTATGAGCTGGCCGGCTGAATGTGTACTGTACTCCTTATCAGCCGGTTTCATCTTCACTTTCGGCTGGACACAAATGTTTGGCGAGTCATCCGTGGCTGTACTGCTTTTGAAGAAGTGCTTCTTTGCTGTAAGGCGAAATTCCACCATTGATGTTCGCTGTGGGATGCAATAATTCCTCGTGAGTCTCTTTGTTGTCACTGGCAGCCATGTCATTCAATGTGTATTTTACGCACGCGATACGCCTTGATCACGTGACTGTCCAAAATGGCCGATAATATACTTAATATTCATAAAAAGTATTATAAAATCATAATCGCTCAACATCAATTGACATTTTTTTGGGAAGAGTTGAAATGAACCATTTCATAAAATCACAATTTTACTCAACATCAATTGATATTTTTTTAAAAGAAGAGTTGAAATTAACCATTTCACAGAATAGCTGGTTAGTTTTTCATAAGTCTTGTATCCCTTTAAAGTTAGGGCCGTGGGACAGGTCTACAAGCAGTCCAACAAAATTTATAGTGGGAGTGACACCCAATGGGATCACAATGGTAGTGGAGTGGATGATATATATATATAAATCAGTGCTGATGAAACCTGTTGTGATAGTGTGCTTTCTACAATACTCATAAGACAATTCTATCTTGGGGAAGAAGAAATAAATCCAGTACCAGAATTTGATTGAGCTCCGGCTCAAAGTAGTCATTTTCCTGCTAAACATTGCCACCACATACAAGACATGTATTTGGGGGGAAGAAAATTAACCAAGGTGAATAAAGCACACTTTTGTACGTCTATTTTTTATTGATTATTAAAATGGCATCTTTATGTGGAAAGAAATGAATCAGTTTTGACTGTTATTCATGTATCTAGTTGGTTGTTTGGTATAACAGGAGACTGGCAGTAAGCACTGCACTCCGGTCGAACTAAAGAAAGTTTTAAGATCAGCAGACAGACACGAAAAAAACTCCCAAGTGTGGGAGTCTACCATTTAACTACTAGGTTGAACCAGAAAGCAATATCAGATTTAACAACTCAACTTTATTTATAAAGCGCTTTAAGAACAGGCGTTGCTGTATACAAAGTGCTGTACATAAACATCAGTTTTGCAGTAAACAAGAAAGCAAACTTTTTTTTTTTTTTTTTTTTTTTTTTTTACAAATAAATACATTATACATCAGTGAACAAATGAGAAGTAGTGAATAAAGAGATAAATAAGTAGACTAAACATCAAACTCATACACACCACAAAACACCAAGAACAAGTCTCATGTTGCGCCAAAAGCCAAAGAATACAGATGTGTTTTAAGACGTCTTAAAAGAGGATAATGAGGGGGATTGCCTAATATTTAGTGGAAGGTCGTTCCAAAGGGAGGGACCGGCAACAGCAAAGTCTCGATCTCCTCTAAGCCTCCGCTTAGCCCTCGGTACCTCCAATTGAGTCTGGTTTGCTGACCTGAGGCACCGGGCAGGTGTGTAGGGGTGCAAGAGCTCGGCGAGATAAGGTGGGGCAAGACCATTGAGAGATTTGAAACCAAATAGAAGAATCTTAAAATGGATTCTAAATTTCACGGGCAGCCAGTGAAGAGAGGCCAGGATAGGGGTTATGTGTTCCCTCTTCTGGGCACCAGTAAGGAGACGAGAAGCAGCATTTTGGACAAGCTGGAGACGCTGCAGGTTAACAAGTAGAAAGCAATTTGGAAAACAAAATCAGAAAAACTCTGAGGTTGCAGTGTTGCCATTTAGCAATACTGGAGCGATAGTAGACTTAAAAAAAAATAAAAAATAAAAAATAATCTGTGGAATTCCGACACAACGCAATGATGCCAAAATGGGCAGAGAATAAACAAATCTATCCTGTGAATTCATGAGATATATACTTGATCTGACACAAGAAAAAAATACAAACAAACATTCCTATTGGCAAACTCCAAGTCTACAAAACCAGCACCCTCTGTGTGTTGTGTCCATGGTAGAAACATGTAGTTTTCGAACCTGTATATTCTGCAGTGTCATATAATTGAACTCCGTGTACAGTCGGAAGGTGTGTTACTAAATGCTACAAATGGTCAAAGCTGGCATCAGCCGGTGCCCGTGACACACCTGTTGCACAACAACCATGGTTTGGTTACAGTGACCACACCGACTCCCATTGGGAGGGGAGCATGTGCAGGACCTACAAGTACTGACAACTCTTACAGAAAAGGTTAAAACATGAACTGGATTTAGTTTAAAAAGTTACTTCTGGTCCCTTATTTTCTATCCATCCTTACTTCAGATGTTAGTTGCACAGCTGGATCCAAGTCTCTTCATGGATATTCTAATTATTATACGCCTGCTTTTATATCAGAAGGGATTATTAATTTTCTTAAACAACTCTGATGTATGTAATCCAGGCGTCAAGGTGTGGAAGAGTTGAATAAAAATGAAAAGAATCTTTTGATGTTGCTCCTGCCTCGGCCAGCTTGGTAATCTTTGAGGTTGTTTGTGAGATGTTTGATCACAGAATCTCGAAACGAATCAGAATTTGACTTGAAAGCTCCCAAGAGCTTCTTCTTAGAGCGATACTGATGGAAGAGGTCCTTGATCACGACCTTGATGAATTTACTATAGGTGACCATGTCCATAGTGGCAAGGAATTCTAGGTTGACTTCTTTGAAAACTTCATGATAAACCGTGTTAATGACCACCTGCACCTCATATTGTCCCATCGACTTTCTGACTTTCTTCGGGTACTGTTTCACCAGTGTCATCATCAGCATGCTTGCCAGGCTCCGAGCCAGCTTCTCCAGCATTTCTGTCGGGACGGGAGCTGATGCGTTACGAGAGCGTATTACTTGTTGGTGTTCTGCACACACTGGAAATCTTGGCTGCAAATTCGGTTTCCTTTGGCTTGGAGTCCCAAGTGAAGTCATGAGCATGTCAATGTCATGTAAGGCACCGCACACTGCATTTGTGCTGGCCTTCTTTTTGGTCTCCATCTCCATCCAAAGGAGCATATGCTGCAAGAACTTCCCTACGGAATCTTCTACGATGTTGAACAGAAGATCTGTGCGACGTTTTTTGTGCTTTCTCTGCCTGTGTGTTTGCTTGAGCTCAGAAGCAGAGGTCGCCTGGTTTGCCCTGATATGGTTATAGATTTTATTCCTCATCTTTTTTGAAAACATTGTAATTTCATTATTGAGGCGTTCAAGTGTTTTGGTGACTTTTGTTCCTGCCGTTGCAAAATTGTTGTACAAGACTTCAATATCGTCTTGGATTCTCTCAAAACCGAAAGGCGGAGAGATGTAGCTTGGCAGGGACACCTCAGGATCAAACGTTTCACTACCAGCAGAGGTGCCCTGGAAAGTCACCAGGTACTCTGAGTCTTTCCACATCCCCTCATTGACCACGTCAGACATCATTTTATCAAACCTTGTTTTTGAAAACTCAACAAATCTGTTTTTGAGTGTGGACGTTTGTACATGGGAAGAAAAAAAGTTTCTCAATGTCTTCTCAATCAACCTCAGATTAAAGTGAGGGCTTACTGGCGTGCAGCTGTTACTGTCTATATCGGAGGCATAGTGAAGATCACCAACAATTGTTGTGACAATGTCAGTCGCCGTGCCTTGAACATCTGGAGGGGTTTGACTTTCATCAGATTCAGTATCCTTGCATCCCGACCATTTGCGGAGGATTTTAGTCACCTCTTCAGTTGTCTCATCAACGCTGATATTTGATTCTGGGCTGTAGGATGACCTCAGACTCTCTTGTTTCTCAATCTCTGTCACCCGGGCGTGACTATGAGGCTTGCAACATGACACATGACGCCAGCATGCTCCCAAACACCGAGTGGTTGACTCAACATGACCCAGGTAAGTCCACAATGCACGGCAAGCAAGACGTACCATCTGGTAAAGCACATTGAGATTGGTGAACGTGCCAGGGATGTAGATGAGTGGCACTAGCGCTTGAGTGGACCTGTCTGGAGTTGATGCCAAAGTACGATTTACCCTTTCAGTAATCTCATCTGTTAACAGCGAGTCCAGCTTGCTGGCAAAGTCGCACTCTTGCAACGGGATGTTAAGCGCTGAAGCAAAAGCACTGTTCGTTGCGCCCTCTGGGACCGGAGTGAAGCTATCGACCTTTGTCTCACCAACTCGCTCCAGGAACATTGGTATGATGAGTTTCAAGGCATCTGTAGAGAGTTTCTGGGTCATCTCTGTGCACATGTCCGCCAGTGTGGCTCCCGTTTTGGAATCAAAATGCCCTTCAGATAGCATGCACCACTGGGCTGATGAAATGTTTTCGAAATGTTTCGACACAATTGGCAGGAGAATCTCCGGCTCCACTGAAAAGTCTGCTTGCATTTTTTCTTTTCCGGCGTGTCCCACATTGAATTCCAGATTGTAAATTTAGAACGAGGCGACTTGATCGTTAGTCACTGAGACGTGATATCCTACTTAGCAATTTTCAGTCTAGCTCTATGACAAAGGATTACCCTATGTGACTCAGCCCCCTTGCTTGGAAGTGATGACATCACTAGATCTTGAAAGGCAAATCATGTAGATAACTCGTTTACTTTCTGCGGTAGCAAAAAGACACCAATAAGTTATTTCCACTTTCCTCCCCCTGACTAATTCCTATTTGTTGCTCTTTTACCAGAAACAGGATTTTGCATTCCAAATTTGACCAGAAACGGGATTTTGCATTCCAAATGACTTGAGAGTTTTAATTCAAGTGATTATAACCTATGATTCTTTCACGGTGTCTACAATATATATCTGGTATTCCACATTCCCCTTAAGTCATACAATAGAATCTAAGTGTTGGTTTCCGTAGTTATTTCCCAAAACTCATTAGATTGTGCGGGTTTAAGAAATAAATTCTGGAAATCATAGTCGAGTTGGATAACCAGGCTATTTTATGTGAAGCCACAGTTCACCACCAAGACCTTTACTCTGGTAATGTGAAGCTCGATGAATGTGATGCATACACCGTGAATTTGATGAATATTAAAAATGTTTTACGATGATACTTTATATTCCCTGCGCTTGCGTGTGTTTTCAGTCCGGGTAGCCTATTCCGGTTTCCTCCCATATTGCAAAGACATGCTTGGAGGTTTGAAAACTCTAAATTGTCCCTGGGTAACGTGATTGTGGATGGTTGTTCGTCTCTATGTGGCCTGCGATTGGCAGGCTACCAAGTTCAGGTGTGCCCCGCCTACTGCCCGAAGACAGCAAGATAGGCTCCCCGAGACCCTTGTGAGGAATATGCGGTTAAGAAAATGGATGGATGATACTATATTAATTCTTAAGATACAGAGTGAGTGTACTTGTGCTCACTCAAGGGGGGTTCTGCACAAGGAAGATGCGGTTTATTTTGATCTAAGTTCAGCCTTCTTGCTTTTTGGGGAAAGCTATACCGGGAAGATGTATCACATGTGTTAAACCAGAGCCCCATGTGTCAAGCTGTAAAGATTGAGAAACCAGAGGGTGTCATTTGAATGTATATAAGGAATGGAGCTACTCCAGTCAGTACGCTGGCGTCACGTTTATACCCAGGGCGACAAGGCTCAGTGGTTAAGTGGTCATCTCCCATCCGTGAGGTTGCGTGTTCGAGTCTCACTCCGGTGACCATGTTGAAGCGTCCTTGAGCAAGATCCTGAACCCCAATTTGTTCCTAATGGACCTGGCAGCGCTCTGCGTGGCAGCAGTCGGCCAATGGTGTGTGAATGTGAGGCATTGTAAAGTGTGGTTTAGTTAAAGCGCTAGGTAGTCCATTTACCATTTTACCTGAGAAAGACTTCCTGATGATATCAGCTGTTCAACAATAAAATCCTTTCCAACCAATTTGAAAGCGTGGTTGGAGTTTCCTTTCATCACTACAATTGATCCGGTGACCCATTCCGGAAGGCCACTGGACTCCGCAGTGGGAATCTTGTGTGAATTGATCATTTTTGCTTTAAAACCACTGCACCTTTGGAGAGGTGTGCGGTGATTGGGAAGCAGACAGAAGAAAACCAATTACAATTTTCTCGGTTGAAAATTGCAGCTGAAAGTATCTAACACGGAATATTTAGAGTAGACTTTTTTTTTTTTTTTTATATATATATATATGTGCTGTGAAAAAAAAAAAATCCACCTTGTCACAAACTTTTGACTTTATTTACTGCTGCTGTTAAGAATTTGTTAGTCCTCATCAAATACATTTGGTTGGTCAAAATACTGAGGAAAGACAAAGTGGTTGTTGACAAATGACAATATATAATGGTACAACTCGCATTTTCATCAGTATAGACTGCATTGTTGTGCATACTAAACAGTACTACAAATTACATGACCGCAGAAGACAGGGGAAGCGTCAAAGCTGAAACAATTATGAGATTGTTTGCAGTCCGGGTGCCGGATTGGTCGGCCTGAGTAAAGCTCTGCCCAGGCCTACAAAGAACTTTCGCACTGCGCTCATCTCTGAGGCGCGGTTGAGGTTTTGGAGATTTTTGGTCAGGTGATTGGACACAACGTCATCAAACAATGGCTCGTCTGATATTAGAGCTTCCAGCAACTTCTCCTGTGAATGATACTGCTGGGAGACGTCCTCAATTACGGTCTTGATGAATTTGTTATAGGCAACCATGTTCAAAGAACCCAGGGGCTCCAGGTTGACCTCCTTCAGAACTTTACCGTAGATCAATCCAATTATCAGCTGCAAGTCGTATTGTTCAATCGACTTCCTGACTTTCTTTGGGAAGCGCTGGACGAGTGTCATTATCAGCGTGCTCGCAATGTTTCTTGCCAGTTTCTCCTGCAGAGGCGATGTGACGTAGATGGGCGGTGTAAGTGCTGGGGAATCCGTTGGTGTAGGGTCTGGGGAATCTGTCGGTGTAGGTGCTGGGGAATCCGTCGGTGTAGGGCCTGGGGAATCCGTCGGTGTGGGTGCTGGGGAATCCGTCGGTGTAGGGCCTGGGGAATCCGTAGGTGTGGGTGCTGGGGAATCTGTCGGTGTAGGTGCTGGGGAATCCGTCGGTGTAGGTGCTGGGGAATCCGTCGGTGTAGGGGCTGGGGAATCCGTCGGTGTAGGGGCTGGGGAATCCGTCGGTGTAGGGGCTGGGGAATCCGTCGGTGTAGGTGCTGGGGAATCCGTCGGTGTAGGTGCTGGGGAATCCATCGGTGTAGGGGCTGGGGAATCCATCGGTGTAGGGGCTGGGGAATCCGTCATCGCCGGTTGATTCTAGATGGGGAAATCCGTAGACACGGCAGTCTGTATGTAGCCTGATTGTTGATTTCTGAGTCACCCACTGAGCAGCTTGTTTGCTCTATGACCCAAAGGCATTTTATGATGTCATCGAACTTTGTATCAAAGACTACGGTCAGTACCTTTTTGTTTGTTGCTTAATCTTTTTCATATGAATGCTAACACTTCAATGTACTCACTAAACACAACATTGTTTGCATCAACGTGGCAATTACAATCTGGAATCTTGAATGCCAGTGTTTTGAGGGACACTGAAAACAATTTAGTATAAAATGAATGCACATTTTTGGTAATAAAAACAATTCAGAGATGGAAACTATCTAGAGGCTTAAGTTTTCCTAGATCGTGGGTCACAGCTGTTGTAGGCGAACTTGTGACACCGAGGGCTAGAGAAAACAAGTGGTGGGCTCCTTATTAGGGCCCGAGCAGCAAAGGATTTTTTCTTATTATTCTTTTTATTTATTATGAAAATTGGGTAGTACATGTAGCACATCCAGATTGGGAAAAAAAAACAAAAAAAAAACTTTGATAGCTGTACCCGGAAATGAACAGGAAGTTAGCTATGAGTATTTGAATGTCCAATTTTCATTAATTTTTGCACATTTACAGGGATCATGCTTTTGCCCCCTTGTCCTACACGGTTAACCCGATTGACTTCAAACTTGGTCTGACCATCTTAACACCTGGGACAACATCAGGGGGGTAAATATTCTGTTTTCGACATACTAAATGACAGGGGTGGGGCATCAGATTTGGAGTTTCAAAATTCCTACTTAATGAAGCATTCCCGGTTGTACGTTTAACCTAGAGCTATGAAAATTTGGACATATATGTAACAGCCTACGACCTACAAAAAAATGGTCTACTGGTGCCATATGCTAAACCTAACAGGAAGTACCCCAGAGGCGGGGTATCAAATTTTCTGTTTTACAATTCTTACTTAATGAAGCATTCCCGGTTGTACGTTTCACCTAGAGTTACCAAAATTTGAAGGCATATGCAACAGCCCTCAGGGTACAAAAAAACAACAACAACAAAAAAAATCTTTTTGAGCCAAATGGGTAAAGCTAACAGAAAATCTGCCATTATGATTTACTTTAGAGCTTGACATTTTTTTGGGCCTTTTTATAGGGGTCTTATTTTTAATGAACTCCTCTTACAGAATTTATCCCACTGGTAATAGGTGAAAAGGCGGGGAAAATCATTTTGTAATCGCTCAAACGTTAGTTCTGCTGAACATGCCATGATAGTCCCATGCACAATGGCTTCCTACTGCATGTTGATAACACCTGTACTACAACATTCCAGGATGCCACACTGCACGTTTTCTTTATGTTGATGTAGCATTTCAGAAGAAAACATTTTGACAAACGTGTGACTGTCATTACCTGTGATTACAAGTAATCCTGCAAATCGTATAACTACTCAAGTTATAACTTAAACCATGGCTTATGCTCAGATGAAGCAATTCATAATGCCTTTTAAAATATGTGACTGGTTTATGTTATTCTAGAATCCTCAATCTACAAGCCACCCAAATTGGAATGCTTGAGTGATAACAGTCCACCAACCCAATTTTTTTTATTTATTTTTTTTATTTAACCTTTATTTAACCAGGATAGTCCCGTTGAGATTAAGAACCTCTTTTTCAAGGGAGTCCTGGCCAAGAGGCAGCAAAACAGTTTTCATTACAGTTACAAATAAAAGTTTCACTTACAATCACATAAAAATTATATAAAACAGTTACAAATCAATGAGGCCGTCTCAAGTGCTCTTAATCTGGATCTAAAATCGTTCAATGAAACAAGTTCCGTTAGTTTCCAGTCCTTTTGCAACATGTTCCATGCAGAAGGGGCAGAGAAAACAAAAGCCTTTTTCCCCAGCTCAGTGCGGGCAAATGGAACAGAGAGCAACAAAAGATCATTGGAACGCAAAGCATAAGAATCAACACTTTTCAATGTGATTAAATTACAAATATAAGAGGGCAGCAGTCCAAGCATAGCCTTGTAAATAAAAATGTACCAGTGAGTCAACCTCCTGGTGGACAAAGGAGGCCATCCCACTCGAGAGTACAGTTCACAGTGATGGGTCAAGGCTCTACAATTTGTAACAAACCTCAAAGCAGCATGATATACAGAGTCAATCTTACTCAAACACTGAGCTGAAGCATTCATATACAACACATCCCCATAATCTAAAACAGATTAAAAAAAGTTGCAGTGACAAGACGCTTTTTGACCTCAAAAGAAAAACAACATTTATTCCGAAATAAGAAACCCAGTTTTAGTTTGAGTTTCTTCACGAGGTTCTCAACATGGGGTTTAAAAGTCAAAGTGTCGTCAAGCAAAATACCAAGATACTTATATGAACCACCTCTATTTCATTTCCCTCCAGAGTGGACACTTTGGGGGGAAATTGTGGGCTTTCCCTGGAATTTGAAAACATCAGTTTAGTTTTGTCCGCATTAAGGACTAGTTTTAGTTGCAGAAGTGTGTGCTGCACAACATTAAAAGCTTTCTGCAACGAAGCAACAGCAGCAGCTGAGCATGAGCCAAAGGAGTAAATTATTGTGTCATCAGCATAAAAATGCATATTGGCATCCAACACGCTTTGTCCCAGATCATTAATATACATAATGAACAGGAGGGGTCCGAGCACAGAGCCCTGCGGCACCCCTTTGTGAACACTCAAGAATTCAGAACATAAACCATCATGTTTAATACATTGGGTCCTGTCACTCAAATAATTTGTGAACCACGAGACTACATCATCTGACAGACCAAGACTGATGAGCCTTTGCTTTAAAACTGTGTGGTCCACAGTGTCAAATTAAGAAACATCCTCTGTGGTATCCTGGTAGTCTAGTTCCTGTAATGGTTCTTCATGACAGGATTCATGTCGCTCTCACAAGCATATGTGTTGCATCTAAAAGGGAGACATTTGACATCAAACAGAGATTTGAATTTGGTATGAAATATTTATTTCGCAGTGCATCTGCAACAGGTGCATGAAGCAGTCATTGTTCCTCTTTCTTACACGTCACTGAGCAGCATTCCAACACTACAGGAATAAAACTATAGAATCCCGGGCCAAAATGTGCACACTTCAAATCTGCTTTAAAAGGTAATTGACAAAATGAGCCCATTATGCGCGTGACAGTGCCGCCCATAAACGTGGGCAAGAATACTCTTGTTCGCAGACCTACATAAATCAAGAACTTTTTGTCCCGACACCTGAGCTTTTGTCATCATATATTAATCTGCTACATTACTTCTTTTTTTGTAGATAAACTATTAAAGGAACCCACTTAAATGAGCAAAGTCAATCTGCTGCATGCGAGTGAAATTAAATATTTACACACTGTACACACTCACAAGCTACTCTTTCAGTCTTATCTAGCTAGGGATGCATCTCATATACACATATTGCAGATGGATTAAACACACTAATCAATTGTGAACATAGCGTGACACACTCAAGAGGACGGCCGCTTCGCCTGCACATAGTCCATGCCCCAACGAGCCTGGGCAACTCGGGCCGACACTAAAAATAGGCTTCGATAATGGTTGGCGTACATCGACAATCCTTCAAAACTCCTCGTGGACGTTCCTGGCGTAGTCCATGAGCTTGCTGCCGGTGAAGTACTCGCTGTACTTGAGAATCTCGTCCAGCTCCAGACTGTGGTTCTGGTTCTCATCGGCCACCGCGATCATCTGCTTAGCTTCGTTCAGAGCGTTGTGCTCGTTCATGGGGTCCATGTACTCCTGTCGCACAGAACAACAAATGCAAACATAAGTTAAGGTACGGAACGGTTTTAGGATACAGAAAAGTGCGTGGTTGGCAAGAGGCACCTCCAGTTCTTCCATGGTGACAATGCCGTTGTGGTCCGTGTCCATGATACTCTCAAACTCGTTTTTGCGCTCGCTGACCCAACTGTCGTCCATTTCCTGGCCCTGCTGGTTCACCACAGTGCCCACGGGGAGTGAGATGAACTCCGACAGGGTCAGCTTCTGGTCGCCGTCCTGATCTGCGGCACCACAGGCACAAATCGGCCCGTTTGCATTTCAATTCTAAACCGGAAAGTTTTTGTGGGTGCAATGTGTGGTGGATGATGCATTCATATTTTGACTCATTTGTCACGTCGACGCCACTAACAGATTATCACCGCTGTCTAATGTCGATAATTACAATTAATTGTGGAAATGGGCTGGCACCTAAATCTCGCATGATCTCCTTGACCATGTACTTGAGCATGCCTCTGCTGTGCTCCGGGTGCAGGAAGGCCAGGAACTCCTGCTCATTGAGCAGCTGGTCGGCAGGAGGGTTGTCAGCTTGAAACCAGCGGTCCTTCAGGCTCTCCAGAACCTCTTGAGCTGCATCACAAAAACAACTCAATGTTCACCTTCAGTGTTTTGGGGGTTTAAAAAAAATGGTCCAAACATTTGCAAGTTGTAAAATTAGTATATTTCTATACGTTCTCTTTTTTTGGTACAATACACAGTGTTATTTTCTTGATTAAACACAAACAGTGGTGGTCTTTTGCAGGCTCATAGTCATTTTAACTAATTTCTCTGGGGAAAATTGATATTTGACAGTCAAGTAAATTGAGTATGTAATAATGTTGGTTACAGAACAAATTCAACTCATACTTTATTGGAGATTCACTCTACAAGTTCTACTCAAAGTGTCCTTATCATATTATTATTAATCTTGATTCGGTGATTTCATTACATTACAGTTTAAATTTCATACAATAAAAAAAAAAAAATACTGATTCAACATTAAAAAAAATACAATTGTATTCTCATGTACACCTTTATCATCTGTCTTTTGTTATTAACTTATTGTTTTAACTGTAACTGCTTTTGTTGGTTTGATTTTTACTTTCCGTACAGCGCTTTATATGAGCTTTGGTGGTTTTGAAAGTGCTCTACTGCACAAAATTTATTCTTGTAAAATTCTGACATTTCTCCTGTAATATTTAATCTCATAAATTAGTGTTCTTGTATAGTTATAAATTTTCTCATAATATAACAGGAGTTGTAATCAATTTATTAATCAACTTTTTTGTCATGTTTTTTCCCCTCTTCAGTCACTGCCACCATTCACACCATCTTAACTCTTTAACTGAGCAATGAACAAAAATTCTGGAAATATATATTTCATCTAGTTCTTCACTTACTTTCCTCGTCCAGTTTCAGGTCTTCATTATTCTTTATTTTCTCTGCAGTTTCTTTTTCATTAAAACCTTTGCTGGCAAGAAACCGGATTCTGTATTCATCCCACGTCACATGGCCTGCACATTTTTAAAAACAGGACATTTTGTTCAGTTTTAAAATCTGTAAAAGAATGTAAATCAGAGTGGTGAGTCAAAGTCAAATCCCGTTTGTTTGTAAATACCGTCGCCATCCGGGTCGACAGAATGGAAGCTGTTCTTGTTCTCCCTCATTGCCTCTTGAAAATGTTCCTCCGTCTTCTCCATAATCCAGCGCTGCATCTCCTTGGCGCTCACACTGTGATCCTTGTTGAAATCCACTCTGGGAAGGATAGGGTGAAAGGCAAATTAGAAAACAAGTAACGAAAATTATAAAGGATAAATTGCACTCATTTTCCATGTGATTTTTTTTCTTCCCAATTTCAGTGATGGGAATAAAATTATAGCATTCGTATTTGTTGTTAACAATGTGTCTATTTTATTCCATCTTAAAAGCAGTAAAGGAATAGTCTCAACTAGCTCTTTAGCACGCAGAGTGCTATCAACGGTACACATTTTTAACCCACTTTAAATTGTTGAGACTACTTGAAATCCACAATTGTGTAGACTTAATTATTGGAAGTTTTTTTTTTTTTTTTTTTTTTCTTCAAATGTGAATTATGTTTGTCAAAAAGTTTGGTCCTACTTGGAGAAGATGTCAATAAGTTTCTTCCTGTTCCGTCTCGGCTCAGAATCTTCATCAAACTCCTCCAAGTCTTTGCCCAAGAAGACTTCCTGGTGGAAGTCCTTGTTGAGTTGGCCGTCCAGCTCCATCTTCATGCCGTTCAGGTGGTCCGGTGGTAGAATCTCATTGTCGTCCTTGTTGGCCAAGCTCTTATCTTTGGGGGCGGAAATGTTGGTCGCCGGCCGAGCCCTCACACGCGTGGACAGCAGTAAGATCCACAAGAAGAGCGACACGGCCAGGTTTTGCCAGCCGAGTCTTCTCTCAACTGCCATGATTTTCTGTGGAGAGGTAAGCATCACAATCATAATACAAGTCAGACTTCAGTCACTAACAACAAGACATGCTCTACAACGTTGTAGATTTCCGGATTTTAAGACACTTAAGATCAGGGATGTCCATAAATGGACTTTTGACTCAGATACATTTAAATATTTATCCTATTAAGCCCGTGACTTAACGTCTGCTCGCGAGTTCTGGGCCCCTGTGCAATTGATTTGAGATTGTTTGTTTGTTTTTTAAGTATACGTGACAAAGCTAGAAAGCGACTGCGCATGGAAAGTAAGATGTCAAAACACGACGCCCTCAAGGCGCCCTCGTGTGTACTTAAAACCCAGCTGGGCTAGCATTTGACACTAAGGCTGTTGTTAAAATCTTGAACAGGACCATACTCACCTATGAAGAACCGTTCTAAAGGCAACTCTACCAATGACGTTGTGGGTAGAGCAGGTACGAGGCGAGCGTCTACCCGAGCTGGTGCAAAGTTGCTAATGCTAAGGCAAGTCTACGTCTCTTCCGTAGCGGGGCTAGAAACTGACTGTCGCTTCCTGTAGACGTGGCTTCTACGCTTCGCTCTACAATATGGGACGGCTCACCGCTTGACAACAAAAGTGACTCCAAAAAAATCGGCTGCGAAGTTTTTAATACACTCGTATGTAAGAAATACGTCACACTATCTGGCACGACGTTGTTGTCAAGTTATGACGCGAGCTACAAAGGAAGTGACGTCGAAAGGAAGTCAGACTTTCACATTAAGGTATTGTTTTTTTTTTTTAAACAAGCAATCATTGATTAATTCACAGTACAGTATTGTGTCGGGAGTGTCGGATATATCTCCTTACTTTGCCACATGGAATATGGCGGCGCCGTCGACGTAAGATATGCTGTTTATGGCGCTCATTATAGCCCTATGGCACACCCTCGAAGACGAGTCACGAAGAAAGGTGGGGATTTCACAGATGTAATTCATGCTGCTGCCGCTGGGTGGCACAAGGCTAAAATATATAAAGTTGCAAACTAAAATCTGAATCGAGAGGTATTTTGACAGTTTATGCAGGTAAGAGTAGCTTTGTCATACACATATTTGCACTGATTGCAGTTATTACGAGATGTCAATCAGTTAAGAATTACTTTTTAAATTGCCAAATTACCCTACATCTCTCCAGCAGATTTATTAAAGATAATATTAGATGAATTTGCTCAAGGCTACTTGGATCTGAGTGTAGGATTCTTGGAGATCCACACGTCTGAACATACTTCTCATGCATAAAGAAGTTGCCAAAGAACCTCTTGTGCTTCAGGTGAGATAAGACCGACCTAGGCCAGCTTGTGCGCTTGCCAACAGTGGAGCAGGAGAGGGGTGGGAGGGTGGCTCATGATAAAAACTCCACCGTACTGCCTCCTGAGCACTCAGAAAGTGAACAAGGGAGATGGATACACAGAGACCAACGCCAAAACTCATTCCTGACGTGTGATGTCAAACAGATGTGAGTTTGCTGGGGGGGAGGCGACCTTCAGCGAACCACCACGGCACCTGAGTGTCATGCGGTAGAAAGACCGCAGTTCGACCCATGTGATAGGATTAAGGAATATTCAAAAGAAACCACAAGGAAGAGATTCGGAAGACTGGACCCTCCCACCATTGTGTCTAATTGTCCCATAAGTGGATAAAAGACAGCATCTTTTTTAGAACCCCCCCGACTTTGGCTGACCTTCGACTTCAAGTCATTACCGCATCACTTTGCCGGATCCACTGTGCAGTGAGAGTGAGAAGAACCAGCCGCTGTAAAGCCTCAAGTTTTGGACACCCCTCCTCTCTGCTGCTTCTTCTGGTACACCCCCCTACCTCCCATCTTTCAGCTCACCCCCCAACAGAGCAGAAAGCGTGAAAAATCTCACTAATGGGTTTATTTGCTGTCAGATCTGAGCCCATGTGTCATTCCCTCGGAGCATTCTGCTCGAAACATTTCATAGTTGAGTAAGCCTGCACCAAGTGGCCGAAGTGGGGTGAGGGGGGTGGGGGGCTCAGCTGCAGTAGTCAGTGTGACGGTCTCTTGGACTTTCTGCATTCTTTTTGGCTCCTTCTCATCATTCAGGACGCCGGGGGCTGGTGAGCATCCTCGAAGCGGCGCTTCCTCAAGAATATTCCGTCTCCATCAGGATCCTGGTGAAATCTTGTGGAGATGTGGTGTGGGACTGCTCCCCTGATTGTGGCGCTTTGCATATGTTGGACTTACTGCATCTCGGATGGAGTAGAAGCTAGAAAGGAGAGGAAAAAGCTGAAGGAGACACCACTGCAACACACAGAGACGTACAACGTGACTTTGTCCAACAGCGAAGAAGAGTCCGGAATTCCCAAGGTAGCGACTGAAACTTTAAAACAACATATCATTGTACTATATTACTGTCGCTTTTAACAACAGGTAGTGATAAGTGACATGAACAGGTTTATCACCACTTTGTAGTCCCAGAACGGAAACGCTGAACCGTTGCAGGGGACAGGTGTGACCTCTGGGGTCAAACCTCAGCAGGCCGCATCGAAATGTGTGAAATTCTTAATGGATGACTTCCACGGGTATGCCAGGAATGTGCACTGCTAACGGCTGATCAGAGCATTAATTAGTAGTCTAGTGTGAATGTCCTCCAACTACTCCAGGGACAAATACGGGGTTTTAATGTCAGACAGGAGTCAGATGCTTTTTCTGAAACTACCTTTAAATCAACAATGATGAGTTTTTGTTGGGTGATCACTTGGTGGTCACATTTTGTCTTTCAAGCTCAGCCAATGTCAGTCCTCTTGATCGTGTTGAAACATTTGGCTAAAATCTTGCCAGTTCAGTGGTGCCTACTGGCTGCAGGTGATTCTGACTTTGGCACAGGTTCAACACAAGCTGACGTGTGTACGGAGATGACCCAAAAATGTTCCACTGATGCCCTGAAAACTGCCAGTGTTCCACCATGAAACAAAAGTCTCAGAAGGCACAATAAATAATACATTTATTTACTTCAGTGCTTAGAATCTCGCTGCAGCCGTGTGACCGCCAACAGGTTGGACTCACTTATCAGGCGAGATTTCCCAGAGGGTAAATCATACTTTGTCTTCGGCCATCGTCGAAGATGCTCAGCTGCTGGTGCCACTCATGCACATTCATGGCACGTTCACCAATCTCAAAATGCTTTACCAGATGGTACGTCGTGCTTGTGGTGCACTGCGTGAAGTTGACATCTCGGTGTCTTTGACTGCGCTGGCGTCAGCTGTCACTCCACGAGCCTCATGACCATGCGATTGAGGAGCTGCCCTCCTAAATTGAGCTTTGAGAGAATGCATAATGTTGTTAAAGACTTTTATAATAATTTTGTGATGGCAGGAACGGAAGTCACCAAAACCCATAACAGCCTCAGCGATGAGATTACAATGTTAAAAAAAAAAAGAGGGATAGAATCTCTATGTTAAAAATCAGAGGACCTGTGCCTCTGATTTCATAGGCAAGTAAACACACAGACAGAGTAACCACAAAATATTGCACACAGATGTTTTGTTTAACATTGAAGAAGATTCCATCGGGAAGTTCTAGAAGCAGATGCTCCTCTGGATGGAGATGGAGCCAAGGAAGTTGAAGGCTAGTGCTGATGAAGTATGTGGTAGATGCTCATTACAACTCTTGGAGCCCCACAGCAAGAACTTAAATCTATCAGTTCACAGGATGAGTAGTGTGAATCATCGATTTCTGGAGACCATCCCTCAGTGTCACACAGCACTAAATTGTCACCGCAAAGCCTGGTGAGCAATCTGACCATTTTAATCATTATTATTTTAGTCAAAGGATCTGTAAAAAAAAAAAAAAAAAAAAAAAAAAAGTCAGAACGTTGCTGCAGTCAGACGACGTGCCGATGATAATCATCCGTTTCACAGATAAAGTGCTCAAGGAGGTCATCCTGGTGTCTGTAACTGCTATGGATATGGTCACTTACAGTAGTGTGTGCTTTTTTTTTTCTACGTCTGACAAAGATTAGAAGAACCCACTTTATATTGCACATACAGTGATACCTCGGCTCACGAACTTAATTGGTTCCCAGAGAGTGTGTGTAAGCCGAAAAGTTCTTCTTACGAACATTTATTTCCCATAAGAAACCATTAAAATGAGAATAATCCGTTCCCAGGTCCCTATAAAACATAATTTTCTACTAAATAAGCCTTAAAATTACACAAAAATATACCTTATTTTATGTATAATAAATGTGCTATTGTACTCTATTTGTTCAGAAATACAATTGACTATTTCTATAATATGTGCCTCTGGTTAAAATAATATAATTTTTCTGGGGATAATGTCAATAATATAAATAAATAAATAAATAAATAAATAAAAGAAATTAATAAATAAAAGAAATTAATAAATAAAAGAAATTAATAAATAAATACAAGAAATGCTAAGATTTGTTTTCTTTTGTGGAGCTTTTTTTTTTTTTTTTGCAGGTTTAAGGTTTAGGAAGTATATTTTTTTTAATGGAGAAAAAAATATGACAATATAACTAAAGAACAATCACTTTTGTTTTATTTGTAAATAGAATCAGCTGTTTTTTATTTTTTTAGATTCACATTGTGTATCCCAGCAATCTATATTTTCCTGTCTAGAAGCAAAGTTAAATTTACAATCAATCAATCAATCAATCAATCAATCAATCAATCAATACATACATACATACATACATACATAAATAAGGCCACACTTCCTAGGCAGACGGTATTTAGCCCATTTTTTAGGGGTGCTTCAGCACCCACAAAGTGAACAATAGCACCCCCCAAATTTTAGCGTATATATGTAGATATATTTTTTCTGTGTATTCTTTTTTTAAAACCTAGAAACTTATAGCTATAATATATATAAACCATAGAGTTCAAAAGTAATATTTAAACAACAAAAATACAGTCTATAATGTAAAAATAATGTCTTTATAGCACCCCTAAACCTCTCATCCTAGAATTGCCTCTGCTCCTAGCTAAACTACACCGGAACAGAAGTTAGTTAATACATGGTTCAGGTTAGTGAGAATAATCTTCTCTCCAGCATCCATACACTTATTTATATGCCTGCTATTTTGCTTCTCCAATTTGGGTGTTCTCCGGTTTAACAGTGTTCCAGGCAGACGTCTGTGAAAACTTTACTCAATCACTCAAGCACTTAATTCCAATTAACACATTCACTGCCAGCCCAGCAAAAAATGCATTATTTGACGTCTTTTTCCGTCAATGGCAGTCAATGACTTAAGATGAGATGTAACCAAAATTGATGGATTTTTAAGCAACATTTGCCTTAAAAAAAAACAAAAATGAAAAAAGGAGGCTGCAATATAATCACAAAATATATTGGCACATTGTGTTTAACACATTCACTGCCAGCCCAGGAAAAATGCATTATTTGACGTCTTTTTCCGTCAATGGCAGTCAATGAGTTAAGCGTGCTAGCCGTGTCAATCTTATAGCTTAGCAATTAGCATGGCTACTCTGTCTTATCTCGTCAACTCTGGGAGCTGCGAGTAGCGGCCCATACTGTAGTTTTTCCTTTTGTATCCTGAAACTTCTTTCGTAACAAGAGGCAATATTTTCCTGTTGAGGAGTTTCGTAACTTGAAAATTTCATATGAAGGGACGTTCGTAAGTAGAGGTACCACTGTACTGACTTAGGGGAGAGCAAGGTGTTTAGGCGCCCTCGTAGCCAGCCAAAGCTTGCTAGCTAGCTGTTGCAGCAAGTAACGCAGAGCCCAGTGACATTTTATTGGGACCTTCTTCGCAGTTGACTCTCTTTTGCTATTCAATGGCCCAAAATGCAAAATTTGCCTTTCCAGCATCTGCCTTGGATGCCTTGCTCAAGGGCACCAGAGCAAAGAATGTGGGGGTGCTTGTTTATGGGTTTATTACTGACGATGAATATTTGTGAGGGTTTTCCACCAGGCAAGTCGTTCTTTTTCAGCCCACCCATTATGTTGGCATACTGTCCTATATACCGGCTTTCTTTCCCTTCGCCCCTACCTTTGGAATCTTACTCCCGTGGAAACAAGCAGTGAGTTCTCCTTTGTATCTATAAAACACCATGTAGGTGGTTGTGGTCCGCTGCTGTTTATTTGGCTTGGGCCGCCCTGTAAAAGCAGAACCAATGAAGAATGACCTTGTGTCAACTCTTAAGTCTGACGAAGATTATAACCCGCTCGGATTCCAATCCGCTGTCCCATCCCACAGGATGCGGGGGTGTCTCGTTTTCACAAATGCCTTCCCAACGCTCACCTACCCTTCGCGAGGTCCTCCATAGTAGGCCCTGTGCCATGATGTAATTCCTGTGAACATTATGTGGGCGGATATTTTGAGAACCGTGGCAGTGTTCTTCCCAGTCAATTGATTCTGTCATTCAAAGACTCGGTCTGACTCCGCTTTGTCTGGGACATCCAATCGGGGGGGGGGGGTGCGGCCCTGAAAAGTGGGACAACCTAGTGTGAAAGGTCCTCACAAAATCCGTTAGAATGGCTCCTGAAAGAGAACACCTTGGTAAGGATTAGCTCCCCTTCAAATCCTCCCTTCTTGCTCCACACTAACATTGTTTTCATCTCCCACAATCAGAGTAGATTTGACATGATTTAAAGATGTGGGTTGTTTTTTTTGTTTTTGTTTTTACACAACACTATTATTTATGTCTCAAAGTGGAAGGTTTGAAAACAACACTGACGTTGAAATGCTGAGAACAAACTGTGTTAAGTGTTCGACCGCAAGTATTTCCCAACCACAACAACGGCAGACCACGGCATTGCTAATGTGTCAAACATAAGCTACATTTGTCACATTTTAAACCCACTCGTGAAGTCTGATGAAGTGGATTTAAAATAACCGGGAAGACAAGCCGTTTGCGTGCATGTATGAAATGTTTCTTTACAAAGTGATATTGTGGTTTTACTCCATTTGTAATTTGTGCACAAATATCGTTTGTGACAACTACAATATGTCTGTGAAACCTTACCATTTTAAGATATTTATTTATCTATTACCACAATTGACCAAACTCTTTAGTAGATGGTTGTCATGTAAAGAGCCTCCTAAAGATGTCAGAAGAGTGTTTTTGTCATACCTCTGATAAGTGATGACAACCGGAACTTCCAGCTTGGCCTAAACAACAAAAAGCTCATCATTGCTGCTCTAGCTGCACGTCTGCTTTCAGAGGCAAAAGTGTGCCCTAGTAAGTTTATCACTCGACACATGGCAAGGAGAACAACATTTCTGGTAGAGGTGTCCTGGCATGAAATGTGTGTTGTCAAACGGGCCAAACATTTACTCTCCATATTTACACAATGCTAACTGGAAACAATTTTTCAAGATGACCAATCCTGCGTGTGGGCTGCTTGCTGTGGGCAAACCTTGGATCATTTTCCATTTGAAAGTACTGTATTCACAATAGTGAGATTTATTATACATACAGTACATTTCAACAAAATGTGCTGTGATGCTGCCTTCTCCTTGTCCCAATTTACACCCTTTAAGAGCATGTAAGCCTCATTGCTCTCCAAACAAAAGATGAGAGCAATCTGTCATTGTTGAGCGCTCCAAGGAATCCGCAATAGCTGTAATTGGGGGAGTCAAGTCAAACATCACACCCTGCGTGTTGATAAATGCCTGGATTTGGCTAAAGGTGAGGCTTTTGTTTCCTCTCTCTTATCTCTGGTGATGTCTGGGTGACATTTTGAATCAACCTCTATCAGACAACCCTCTTGTTCAATGCGCTAGCTGAACTGAATTCTGATCAGATTTGCTGATGTTGATCAGAGTTGAAGTTAGGACTTTACAAGTGTATTTTCCCTAAAAATATGAGTGGAATTTCAAATTCTTCTACTGTATTAGATTTTCTTTCTACATCAACAATATCCACAGACATTCAAAACAGGCAATCTCCAGAAGATAATTTGACTCATGTCAGCAAATTGGATGCACTCAGGTTAGCAGGATGCTCTTATCGTGCACCGCCTCGGGATCCCCTCCTCTCATGTCGTGATGGGCGCACTGTGATTCCCCATCCAGCCATGCATGGATGACTGCACAGGGAGCAGCACAGGCATGGAAAATAACAAGAGGATTATAAGGCTCTTCATCATCCTGTCTATCCAGCCTTAAGCCTGCCTGTGCAACACTTTTTAAAAAAAATTTTTTTATCAGCAACAAAACGTAGCTCTCTGCTCCTGTTTGCTAACTCGTGCTTGAGCACTCGTGAAGTTGAGCAAAATTCATGGAAAAATACAGGCGATGTTTGGGATGGAGAACCAAGAGTACTGTGTGAATTTTGAAGCTCTCGGCCATATTTTCCCATTTATTAATTCATATAAAGTCAACCATTTCCTCCCAAACTTGACAAACTAACCCTATTAGAGTTACTTATAAGGATTATTCACATACAGCCAATCATTTTTTTTTTCGGTGGCAGAATGTAAACAGAAATGGCCATCACTTAGGGTCCATCCATGACCTCTGATCTCAGAAATGTTGCATTCCATTTTCAGCAAAATGATTCTATTAAATAAAAAAATAAAATAAAACAATAATAATAATAATAATAATAATAATAATAATGTATTTAGTTCTTTATTTTTACTGTTCTTAGTAGGGGTGTTAAAAAAAATCGATTCGGCGATATATCGCGATACTACATCGCGCGATTCTCGAATCGATTCAATTAAAAAAAAAATCTTTTTTTTTTTTTTTTTTTTTTTTTTTTTTAAAAAGAGCTCAGAATTGTTCATTCGGTAGTCTTACCGATTCAACGTCTTATCATCATTGCCTTTTTGTGTGTGTGTGTGTGTGTGTGTGTGTGTGTGTGTGTGTGTGTGTGTGTGTGTGTGTGGGTGTGTGTGTGTGTGTGTGTGTGTGTGTGTGAATCGATTTTTAAACGTCCATTTTTAATGGAAAAATATTCAACAAAACGTCTGACTTCGGGTTAGGATTCACACCTTGAGCATGGAAGAATGTTATATGAACGGAACATTAAGCCTTAATATTTTATTTTAATGCTGTTCAAACATGAAACAGATTACAACCTCTATAAGACTGAAATTTCAGATAAATAAATAATACATTTTCATATAAATCTTACACTCTACAAGCTTACTGATTAGTGTTTTCTAAATTTGAATGAAAAAAAATCGCAACAATCGACTTATAAATTCGTATCGGGATTAATCGGTATCGAATCGAATCGTGACCTGTGAATCGTGATACGAATCGAATCGTCAGGTACTAGGCAATTCACACCCCTAGTTCTTAGGCTACCAAAACATGTTCTGGTCCATTTCCAGATTCGTGTATCAGTTGACATGGCCTGGAGCACCACGAAGCAGGGTAAAACGCTATCGAGCAGCCTCTCATCGACAGACAGACGACTTGACACGTTCCCTCAGTTGGAGCTGTTGACTGACGAAGCCACTTCCAAGCATTCATACATCGGTAACGATCAAAGATGGGGCCCCGGTGTTCTTTGTCAGCTGTCAGATTGGTACCAGGGCCCCGCTCCATTCCCACTTGAAAACATCAGGCCAACCAACATGCAGTTAAGATTGCATCAAAAGGATTGTTGGCCCGCTTTCCACTCTTCAGGACTTGCACGCTACAAGAACAAAGAAGTTGCCAATCAAAATTCTCTTAAACTCAGCATGCATTAGATACCACCTTTACCAACTCCAACCCCTGATCAACACAACAGAACACTGCACACCTAAACCACCTGACATTCCGACAGCTTCTGTCCCCTTTCCATAAAAGCAGCCAAATGACTTGGAGTTTCAATGTGACACATAACATTTTTTTTTTCTCTGTGGGTTCCATTTTTTGTAAACAGCTCACACGTGCTCGGGCGTGAAAACTGACACATCTAGATTTTTGTGCAGGTGCAAGCCACTTTAAGCGTGTTTGGGAATTTGCCAGGTGGACCAAGGACATTTTCTTTAATACTCTGGCTCACGTGACAATTAAACTTTAGAGTAGTTGAAAACAGGTCTAAGTTGTGGCACAGGTGGTGTAACGCGATATTGGTGGATTTGATCGAACTGCAGGCAAACAGATTCTGAGCTCCAGCAAAGTGGTTCGTGGATGTGATAAAAATTTTATTCGTAAATATAACAGTGCGATGATTTTTTATTTTTTTTTTAAACAAAGCTATGGATTGTGGGATTCTTGCAGTTCCTTATAAATGTACTTTGCATGCGGCGATCTCCTGCATGGACTCTAGCGAGTCATTTCATGTTTCCGGCATGTAGACCGTGCGCCTCTCCTATGCTGAATTTAACTCATTCACTGCCAGCCCAGTTAAAATTTTATCTTTGACGTGTATAGTCGTCAATGGCACTGAATGAGTTAAAGGGAATGTGAGGAGCCGGGCAGCAAACTAGCTTTGTTCACTCACACAATGGCCAACATGGCTGTTTCTGAAGATACGTGTCTACTAAAAGAAAGAAAATTCCAGCCATGTGTGTTATGTTCTGGGGTTGGATCCCAAAAGCGCAGACACAAATAAGAGTTTAACACTTTATTCGCATAACATCAAAAGGTGTGGAACTAACTTGACTTGACCAGAAACAATGAGACGGCATCCCAGGAAGAGAGAAGCAGGTGGCCGGCTGGACAGAGGAATAATCCGACAAAGCACACATTTCTCAGTTGGGCTTATATAGACAGTGAATCGATCTAATTGGCTGTGGCTAGACATGGGGGTAACCCTGATAGGTCGCTGAAACAGGACTGACGTGGATTTATCTGATTCGCTGCTAACTGTCTTCTAACCGTATAGAAAGATTAAAGATTCTTGACATCACATAGTTACAAGCCGATTGCATTAGTTCAAATAAAACAAAAACACTGTAGTTCCATACCGACTGCATCTTGCATCAGTTCATCCATCCATCCATTTTCTTGCCCGCTTATTCCTCACAAGGGTCGCGGGGGGTGCTGGCGTCTATCTCAGCTGGCTCTGGGCAGTAGGCGGGGGACACCCTGGACTGGTTGCCAGCCAATCGCAGGGCACACAAAGATGAACAACCATCCACAATCAAGAACACACCTAGGGACAATTCGGAGCGCCCAATTAACCTGCCATGCATGTCTTTGGGATGTGGGAGGAGACCGGAGTACCCGGAGAAGACCCACGCGGGCACGGGGAGAACATGCAAACTCCACCCAGGAAGGCCGGAGCCTGGACTCGAACCGGAGGCCTCAGAACTGGGAGGCAGTCTGCTAACTGCATCAGTTCAAATAAAGTCAACTATGAGACATTTGCCACAAACAAATCTTTTGAATATCCTTACATATATGTGGGTTTCGAATCTGATGTGCAGTATGTCATTGTCGTGATGGTTAATGTATAAAATACACAAATTATGCATGTTGTGCAAACAATTAGAAACAACACAGTTTTGATTTGTTTTGATTTTAAAATTGTTTTAAGTAAACAGGCTGGCTGTTAAATGTATCTTTCTTTGAAGTGAATGAAAGCATCAGCACATTCCATTGCGTTGAAACAGTTCACAACAATGGAACAAGTGCGTCATTCGTTAAAATGAGGATTAAATTATTTATTCAATAATTACTGTCATTTTTTTAGCTCATAAATTAAGGTTATAATTACCTTGGCTGTTGGCATTCATCCTTGAGTACACAAAATCCTTGAGGGGTAAAAATTTTAATAGTTTGATTACAATTGTGCGCGAGTGAGTGTTTTAAGAGGATAACAAGCTCAGTGTACGGGTGAGTACCTGTTAATGATATGCTGTATTTATTATGTAGGTAAAGCCAGTGCTATAATGACTCACATGTCTGCTCTGCTGTATTACATAAACACATGACTGTGAAGCTTTGACTTAAAATATTATACAGTAACCTCAGCTAATATTTCATTACTTTAAACTATTTTTTTTTCTTAAATATTTGTCAAATATAAAGGTAAACATTTAAGACACTGGAAACATTGTTTCCCTTAGGAAATATTACATCAGATAGAAATGGAAAAGATTTCTTCAACTCAAATAGAAATGATTTCTTCCTGGATCTACGTCAAAATCATTCAACTAAAATACAAGTATATAAGAATAGAAATACAGTAGATCAGAAATAGCAAGTGATGTTTGACATACTTGTATAAAAGTAATGGAACCAACGCTAACCACAACTTCGCTGACCTCACCTTTAATTTTACCCAAGATATAAAAACAAAGGACATTCGAAACAGTGTTGAGTTATTGCATTAATTTCACGGTTTACAGCACTCAATGCTTGTCGGGGTCTTCCCAGGGCACTCTTGCTCAAGGCTCTAAGGCAGTCATTGTAGAACATCCAAAGCACCCTTTAAATAATATTTGCTCTTAAAACTCATTAATGGTGTTGTTATGGCCCCTAATAATACAGCCTTTACGATGATGGCTGCTTGGCTACAGAAATATTGTTTACTGACTTCCTGCACTGGTTGTGACTGTTTAGTTGCCAGCCTAACCAGTGATGATAATTTAATAATGCAAAAATGTCGATTGTTAAAGCCCCAGTGTGTAGCTCACGACCGCCATCTATCGGTCAAACAAGATAATGCAATGATTTTAAGCACACGAACTACGGCGTCCCAGAGAGACCCTACTTCAACAGCCTACCACCAATTTCACCGGAACAGAACGCAAACAACTTCTGGTATTCCCTCGAGTGATGACGTAAGTGAATTGCATTTGTTAGACATACTGTACAGATCCCTAATAATTGTGATTTAGTCATTTAATTTCAGAATTAATATTTTTGTCGGCATTGTTTGGAAATACTGTACGTCAGCTAATGATAATGGCTATCTATGTTCATATTTGTTAGTGTAACTAAACCATGCAACAGAGAACACACAGTTATGTTATACGTTTTATAGACATGTGGACCATCTCAAAGGGGGCGAGAGAGACGACGAGGAAGAGAACGCGGTGCCTCGTAACGTACAATTATGTCATCATGGAAAAATAATTCCATTCGAGCATGCATGTGAATGGCTCAAAACATACCTTTGCTTGGAATATGTGGTATTTAGATTACATAGTTTGCTGATATGTTTAGTATATCGTACAAAAATAATGGTGTTAACTGAACGACACATCTGCAACTCAGACTCGTAACCCCCCCCCCCCCCCCCCCCGTGTCTTGTTGCTACTAACCACTCAGAAAAGTGCTGCTTACAAAAACATTTGAAACCCTTTACTCAGATATCGATTTGTCACCATGTTGAACAATTTTACCTAATAAATATCACTAAGCAACTTAATTAGTTTTGATTGAAGATACAACAGCTTCCTTGTACTTCGATGTGCAGGAATTTACATGGCTTTCACAAATAGTCTTGCTCATGTAATAATGTACTTCATTGGCTCAGTGACTTTCAGTTCATTGTTTGGTACCTCATCTGACATACAATTGTTACCTTCTTGCAGAGACTCGTACAGGAAATGACCATGGAGGAACATGAAGATATCCAAGTCCAGCTGATAGACTGACACCAAGAAATACTTTTTGACACATCAGCACCACCATGATTTCCTGTACCTGGATCCCACATCAGCACCACCATGATTTCCTGTACCTGGATCCCAGACTGCAGCACCTTGGTGGACTTGTAGCAAATAAGTGACACTTTCACAGATCCTTGAGGACAATACAAAGGTTTTTTACCTGGCATATAATTAGTCCATGTCTGACACTTGTTGTTGTAGTTTGTATAACTTGTATATTGTTGTTGTGTGTTAATTTGTACATTTTGAATAACTAAAAAAATACTATTTCCTTTGGCGTCAACATGCAGTGTTCATTCGACACCTAACCTAACACTATTTTACATGACCAGAAATGTAAAACATCAAAAGTCTGGAGAATTATTATAAATGCTTGCAATGACAAGGAATTCTTCATTGGCCAATGAATGTAAGGTACAGTACATGAAAATGAATGAATAAAATAAAGTAAAATAAAAGTCTACATGAAATGAACATAGTAACTAAAAAAAAAAAAAAATACTGTTAGAATATAATGAGCTACATGAATTGCAGTTGTTCCAGAATTTTACCAATACGCTGTGCATTTCAAAATATGGAAAATAGACATACAGGTTTGGGCCAAAAGTAGTGTTACAGAGCAGGTATGTGTTGTACACAGCTAAAATATCTGATTAACTCAATACCATGATGGTTTTTTTTGTGTGTGTGTGTGTGTGTGTGTGCTGACATTGCCCCCCATTAACATTGCAACATTCCTCAAACTCTCCCGAACACAGTATGATCTGTAACACTACTTTTCGCCTACTCTATGATGTTATTGGGGCAAAATTAAGGAAGGCTTGTCCATTGATTGTGTGAACAGACTGCAGTAAAAATGAAGTCACTTCAATGTTTGCTGGTTTTATTAAGTTTGACATGCTCCTTGACTGCACAAGTACATGTTATGGAGTGAGGGCATGTTCCCACCAACGATGATATCATATTCTTCAAAGGCTTGCTGAGGAAAGTGAGGGAGGAGTCACTCCATGGCTTCAGACACCTGGTCAGCAGGTCCTGTGTAAAACAAGTGGTGCTTGTACATGTGACCATTCCGTATTGCTTCACACAAAAAGTTCATGTAGTGTGCAATGCCGTCCATATGTAAATGACATACCAAGACGTCGGCTGACTTCAGTTTGTTGCAGCTCAGATATGGTAGGTGGAGATACTGGTGGTACAACACCGAAGCCTTCTGGGGTCCTCCATTCAAGTGTCCTCATTCGGGGCATTCCAATATGGCTGCTGACTCTCCCCTTGATATTTTTTTTTCTTGCAGGTCGGTGATGTATTTAAACGGTGCATGAATGCTTGTATACATCAGAATATGGTTCTGGAACCCCTCAAGTTTGGCTGTTGATCTAGTGTGACACAAACAAAAACACAATTATAAAATAAAATAGAATAATTGATGATACTACTATATGTCACCAACTTTCCAACAAAGCCCCCAAAATAGAGGTAAGATCTTTAGTTTTTGGGCCCAAAACATTGTATTAGCTAGATAAAAGTAACTTGACTGCATACTGCATAGAATATGCAAAGGCTGCTTGCTTGTCGAATTTCCGTGGAAAACGTGGCAGCCTGTAAATTCTTGTGCACCCAATTACACAATGGACCAGTACACACTTGAGTGAGAGAGTTCAGACTCTAGCAGTGCTTACGGTACAGCCAGCATTTAAGTCCAGAAAGTTATTCCCTGCCGAAAATTAATTTCGAGAACCCTATTTTCACCAACCACAACGAAAATAATTTTCAACTCCTCCACTAATACAGTATGCTTTAGATTCTCTATTGAAGTTATGGGCAAATATACCACCGAAATCACAGTTACATTACATTACACAATAACTTGCGCATTTACTCTAAATATAACGTGCCAGCGGGAATCTTTTTTTTTTTTCAAAGCAAGTAGCTACATAACGAAATCGTTCGAGTGGTGCGGAGTTGCTAATCAACAGATACAGTGATCGTAAAACAAAGGTACGAACATCGTATTAATTAGTACGGAGTATACTTTTTCTCTCGCTCTCAAAACGTAAACACAAATGTACTCTTACTTACCGGTCAAGTAGAAAGCAGTCGAAGGCACCGGCACGTCCCAAACCTAGTCTGTTCCTCATTTCTCTCCATCTGGCAAATGCGGCTACAATATAAACTCTTGTTTTGTCGCGCTGAAATAAAATAAATTCCCAAAGTAAGTGTGATGCTTGATAATGCTCTCTTCGGGGACCGGAAACTCTTCTTCTTCGTGGACATGCGGTCGCCATACAAACCGGAAGTGCGTTCCAAAAACGCGTTAAGAAATGGAGCGCTGAAATTTGTCTTTGACGGCACCCGTAGCAGAAAGATGGCGGCGAAACATGGCAGACACTAGCAGGCGAGGCGCGGACATGTAAGATAATTTGCGATTTCTAGACTAACCGTTATATTTTAAAAAAGTACGTTTATGCGATACAACATATCTTTTTACATACTACTAACACAAACAATTGTTTTTTTTTCCCGAATGATTTATTATTTCACCACTAGATGCCACTGTATAATACTGAGTGTACCTTTAAAGCTCCTGCTTATTAAGAACAAATGAGAAATCCATTGCCAATAGTTTTACAGCTTTTAACCTATTTTTGAAGACAGGCGCACGGTGACGCATTCCGTCAGGCCGAAGAGGTTTTCTATTACAAGCCTGACAATTTGGTGACAGAAAGTAGACAAGACTTTAGACCAGGTGAAGCTAGGTCTAAGTTGTGGCGCAGGTGCTGTACCGCAATTTTGGTGGATTTGATCAGGCATGGGCAGACAGATTCTGAGCTCCGCCGATATGTGTGTGGATGCCATCGTATTTCATTCATAAATATGACTGAATCTTTGTAGACATCAATTCATTAAATGCAGGTGGGGCGGGTTGTCACACACAGATGCAATCGGGGTGGAAAGTTGTCTCTAACTGCACACTTTGCAGCGGCCAATTCACATCATCATCCTCAAGTAGGCCGAGAGATCTTCTTGCAGTTCCTTATAAACATTTGCATGTGCTGATTTCCTGCATAGACTCTCATGAGTCTCTCATGAGTTTTTGCCATGTGATGTGGACTGTGCCCCTCTCCTGTGCTGAATTTATAGGGGATGAGGTGAGCTGGGAATCAACTGCCCAGTCCCACAACGGCGCAAACACAGATTTCTCACTGTGCACGTACATGGGAATGTCCCCGATAAAAAGAAAACTCCACCAATACGCGGGGTTAGACTGCACATTGTGTTAGACTTGTGCTGGACATGAAACTAGTGCCCATCATGTTAACAGACACTGCTGGCTACTAAACACACGCACACATGCACACAAACACAGATGAACGATATACCCTTAAAACTGTACTTATTCTTAAAAACTCAGTGGAAAATTACCACAAGGCCGTGTTTTATGGAAACTGTATTAAAAATAGTCTCATAAGTTCTCATTAAAAAAAAAAAAAAGGAAAAAAAGTTCTCTTTTTCATTACTGTTGTGTTTCCCAGCCTGAGAAACACAACAAAAACAGAAGAAAATCCAACATGTGAACTTGTTTATTTAGTCTGCTGTCAGACAGAAGAGAAACTCCAAATATTTGAGGGGGGAAAAAAGCGTTTTGATTCCAGCACATTGAGAAGACAAACAAGAAGCCACTTTTTTTTTTTTTTTTTTTTTGCAGTGGAACAAGAGGCAGGTCTTGTAATGTTGTGTTGGTTTTGCAGATAAGTGATCTGCGTCTTGCTGCCAAACCTAAACAAATTCCATTTCAGACGACTCACCTTTCGTGGCTCGTCTTTATCTCCTCATCTATCTCGACTGCAAGACTTTGACGTTTGGTGAAAGGCTGCTTAAGATTGATGCAATTGGAATTCACTCAGGCTCTCCTTTGACATAAATCAAATTGTATGGTGCAATGCATGAAAAAGTTGTGTCCAGATATCTTGGAACATTTCATGCCTGGCTAATGGAGGCCGTGCAGTAACTTATCATAAGTGAGTTGTTTCAGATAAGTAGACACATTGAAAGGTAGACTAACAAAATTAAATCATATGAAGCCTGGGTATATAGGAGACACAATTGCAATGTGTTATGTTATTATAAACAAGTGTAGACAGTCCACCAACATGCATTGCAGAGTCTGTTTTTCTTTAAGCATCAAGGAACATTCCACATGTTAAGAAATCATTCACTGTGTTTATATTTGTCTGAGGTTGTTTGGGAAAATGCGATTTGACACGGCCTGAGTAAAATATCTGAAAGGACAAAATTAGCAATACAGCAATTGATTGTTTTGAAAAGAGCACTGGCCTAACTTAAAATGGTAAATCCAAATGCTGCATTTATTTTTTTCCCCAATAAATTAAATAGTGCAAGAGACACAGAAGGACTTAGTTTAGTTGGGTCTTTAAAATTAGTATCATCTTTAACTCATTCAATCCCAAAAACGTGTCATGTTTTTTAATTCTTTGTCCCTCCCTCCCAAAACGTGTTTACATTTTTGTTTGTTTGTTTGTTTTATGCAAGAGCACATTGAAAGCTTTGATGCAGCTTCTGACACGAAGAGGTTGCTTAAAGCAATGCTAGTTATTGGGTAAAAAAAAAATTTGCCAACAGGTGACAGCAGAGTATAAGAGATCAGCCAGGGCCATGTTGCAACAAGCTCTTTTTTTCTCAATGTTTTTACCAGGAATGTGAATATTGATTAAACTTATCTTTATTCTAATGGTAATTGCTGCAAAACGGAAACAGATACAAATGTGATTTTAAAAAAAAATAAATACTTTTTTGCTGATGAAAGAAGAGACGCTAATCTTTGTTTTGGTAGGTTCCATGTTTTATATTATTTATATATGTTTTAATATTCTGTGGGCTTTGCAAAATCAGTCAAAATCCAGTAAAACAGCTGGGATCAAAGGAGGCTGCTTCAGTAAAAATAGTTGGGAGTGAATGAGTTAAATTACTTTTTAAATTGATCTACAAATGTACAACATTGACTGGTTCATAATTATATTGACAACCTATTTAGTATTACAAAATAGTTCTATTATATATGCACCTTGCATCTTGCATTGTATACATTTTTGGAATACTTCCTATTCCTAATATAATAGCGCTGCACCTTTATTTACTGTGGTGAGTACAATGTACCTATTATGAATAAGGTGTTTATGAGAAGGGCAATTGTTACCCCATAGGTAAATTAAAGTATAGATTGACAAATGTCATTTCAACTCTGCAGGCAGTATGTTGACACATGTGGTACGGTATCACATAATTACATCCAGATATTTTCCCCTCAGGTGAAAAAGGGTGGCATCTGTTCGAAGTGAGGTGTTAATTTAGTGTGGATGATTCATTCGGTGATTAATTGGGGTGGGGGTCGCTGTTTTAGGAAATGCAGTATGGCAAAAGTGACTCCAAATCAGTAGGGGCCAGCATTTTTGCAAGGTTCGGGTGTCCATTGCAAGTAAAGGTAACAGGAAAACCCTACTTGTTGTGTGGCATTCGTTGACTAAATTAATGTTACACACAAAACACAATAAAAAACAAACAAACACATTTTTAATAAAAAAAAAAAAAAGATCTTGCCATGCCCGTTTTCCTTTATTTTGTTCAGATTGTATTGTGTATTGCTCTTAAAAAAACTAAGATACAATAATGCAAATCAAGCGCGCTTTTCCACAATGCTATGAATAAATTATTCTAAGAAATGAGATTTATTTTCCCCATGAATTTCAGCATGTTTACAACTAATTGGCTCAGTCAAAGTATTATACAGACTATACACATTAGAAGTGCAAGGTCTATATTTTTTGTTGTTTACTGTGTTTTGGAAAATAATTCCTCAAATATAAAACCACACAGCTTTCACAGATGCGTCAAGCTCCATTTTACATTTAATTTCGACTGTTTCACTTTCTTTGCAAACCCAAAGTAATTTGTCCTTCTCGTTGCAGGTTTCTGACAACCAGAGAGTGGATCCATTGGGCTCATGGATGGACTTTGTCAAACGACCGGTTGGAAACTTCCCAACGAAATGTCGCAAACGGAAAAGACCTCTGGTAAGAAGATGGCAGATATTGTCAATAACAAAACAAAAACATCATTCCTATCAAGTTCTGTTTGCTAATATCTCCTCTTATCATATGGTGGGAAGTGAAAGACGAATTTATCAATCAATCTATAACATACCACACCATACCACTTTTTTGGCATTCTTTTATTGGTAACAAGGGAAGTGGTAGGCTACCCAAAAGGCTCGACATCGGGTAATGAGTCGATTTCTGTCCATAACAGTAACTTCCAGAATGTGAAGAAGACAAATAGGCTACCAGAGGTTGTCTTTTTCTTGTAATAAAGTGGTACATGTCAGGCGAAAGATGTCCTCCATTGTTACCGTATGACCTTTCTCTTGTTCTTATCACTATCCCGCCTGCACACATGAGACACATGCGCATTTGCTTTTTCAAAATGTGACTTTGATGACCTGGTTGGTTGCTTAAAACATTAACGTTTAGTCTCTGTCATTCCCTAGCCAGGTCCACCTGGTCCACCAGGTCCTCCGGGCCCACAAGGACCACCTGGCTCACCTGGAGCTGAGGTGACCCAGGAAGTTCTTCTCCAAGAGTTCAAAGAGATGATAAAAGGTAGTCCAGCCAATAGGACACATAACCTGCATTGTTACGTTCGCATTAACTGGGCCTTTGCGGTGATGAAGTTGTGTTTCTACCAGAGGCTACAGAGAGACGTGCCGCGGCTGTGGATCGTCAAGCCACTTCCAGCCAGCTTCCCGTAGCTCTCCTCACGCTGCAGGAGGGCATGACCTCCTACCGGCGGATAGACGAGGCTTTCCATTGCAAACTGAAGGGACCCGTGGTGGTTGACAAGAAGACTTTGGTGGAGCTCCAGAATTTCCAAACGGTACGTTCACGAGACTCAATGCATGAGACTCAAGACTTTTCCTGTGAAAACGTGGACATAATCTGATGATTTGTCCTCATCCTTCTTAAAGAGGTTACAAACTGTTCTCCTGACCCATTTGCTTCTCAGCGGTAAGCCAGCAGTGGGGATAAATTTGTGTTTGGTAGTCATTGTTTAGTTTGTGTGAGGCATCATCCCCTCAGTGGTAACTGGCACTGGTAAAGCCTGCAGTTCCACCCAAAGACCAACCAGTCAAAAATATCAGCTCAATTCCACACATCACTCTCTGGACGGCTCACAAAAGGCACTCTGTCTGCGACTTGGAATACAGTTTGGAGAGGACAGAAATAGACACTGTAAGAAACAGCTTGCTGTAGTGGAAGAAGCCTGTTGACGAGGCTCTAGCATAGCAGATCCTTTATAGACGAAGGGAGACAGGCCGTGGAGTTGTGACATGCTCGGATAATTGAAAAACACAAAGTCCCACAATGAAACCTTTGAGTCTGTTTGAATCAAATACGAGTTTGTTTTCCTCTGCTTTGTTAGTGATCGACCTACAGGTCGCTTGCTCAAGAATGGTACAGTTGCCTCCTGCGAGTGTGTCTTTATTCTGACACATTATTTTTCCTCATCAAACCACTGCTTATTTCTAAAATGTAATCTCTGACATTATTATGTTTTCAGCCACCAGCCAAGGGAGCTTTCTTGAGAGGGTCAGGCATGGATCAGTCTACTGGCAGATTCACCGCCCCTATCACAGGGATCTACCAGTTCTCTGCCAATGTCCACATTGGTAAATCAAAATGCACAACCCACTTCAGATGTTGTTCATATCCTGTATACACATCAAAAATATAAACGCAACACCACCAATAAAACAAAACTGCACCTTTCAGTGGCCTTTACTGTGCGCAACCTCAGGCACACCTGTGCACTGATCATGGTGTCTAATCAGCATCTTGATATGGCACACCTGTGAGGTGGGGTGGATTATGTCGGCAAAGGCGAAGTGCTCACGATCACAGATTTAGGCTGGTTCATGAACAATATTTAAGAGAAATAGTGATATTGTGTATGTGGTAAAAGTTTTATCTCTTAGAGTTCATCTCATAAAAAATGTGATAAAAACAAAAGTGGTGCATTTATATTTTTGATTAGTGTAGTTCGCGGCCACCAATGCTGCTTCATAATTTCAATATTCCACCTCATTGCAAAATGCATGTGTTGTAGGAATTGCTGATTTGTTAAGGTTAATGACAATATGTCCTGCTACAAATGAGAACTTTTTTTTTAAGTGTTTGCCAGGGGTTGTAATTGAATTGAATTTAGGCACTCAGGTTAATGCAATTAATTGTTATATGACAAGATGCCAAAAACTGAAAAAGTCAAGTTAATTGATAATAATAATGTAGTAACAACATAACCATTGAACATTAAAATTATATATTTCTCGCTAGAGTCCTCCCATCTATGTGCAATTGACGGTTAAACCATCGCAGTAAACATGTGTTTAACGAGCGAAAGCTAAAAAAATATCTATTTGTCTGGGTTCTGGTCAGCATCATCTCTTGAAATTAACATGAATCACTGCTGTGCTTTCATTGCAACTTGCATTATTTCAAGTACAACCCCTAGCAAAAAGTATGGAATCACCAGTCTTGGACGACACTCAGACGTTTTATTCTGTAGATCAAACTCAGATAGAGTTGTATTTTCTTTGTCTGTTTTTCATCATTCCATATTTTTTTCCCTCTGAATATTTATATGTATTTATTTATATTTATTTCCCTGCACTTGCTCTATAAAAGTAACATTTACTGACCAGCACAATGTTTTTTCTTCATTTCTTTTAGTGTTTCTGAAAGCCAAGATATTGCACTTTGGAATGACCTTATGACTGTTTCATGTTTTTTTATCTGAGTTTGATCTACAGAATAAACCGTCTGAGTGAGTGCTCGTCCAAGACTGGTGATTCCATACATTTTGCTAGGGGTTTTATATGTAGGTTTCCTTGGCGGCCCACATATAAATGCATATAGACCGCTAAGGGTCATCTGAAGTCACCAATGCAATGCCAATTATGTTATTTTGCGTGTTTCAAGCCACCATAGAATGCAAATGATTTTAAATGTGGACTTTTTTTTTTTTTTCCAGATCACAGTGAAGTTAAGAGAAGCAAGACCCAGCTAAAGGCCAGAGACAATATCCGTGTATTAATCTGCATTGAGTCACTTTGCCACAGATACACGTAAGTATTACACGTTATGGCTATCTAAGGCCAAACACAATCCGATCCAGGATTTTGGTCAATTTCATTGGCCCTGTTTTTGTGCTCAGCGCTAGCCTAGTCCAGTCTAACTGTACGCATGGGTGAAGGTTTCTTTCTTTTGCTAGACCAGCACAGATAGATGAGGGCATTTGCAACATTTTGCGCCATTGTGTGAGGGAACACAGCCCACTCCCGTCCAATTGAAGCAGCTCCCCTTATCAATCCATTTAAATTTGGTGCAAAAAGAGATGATTTTCCAGAGATCATTTAATTAATATTCTTCTGTCATATAGTTTTCTCTTATATGACAAAAACTGTTGTTATTGTTGTTTTAAATTGCAAACTCCCCCATTTATTCACTGATAATACTGGGACATAAAAACAATAAAACACGCCTAATGGATGCCACACACATCTTTATAACTATGTTAAACTGTGCAATGTCTTATAATTTAACCCCTTTGGATCCATAGATGATGCAGTGGACATGACATATTTGCATGTCTAAACCAATAAAACGCATAATTTGGATGATGTCAACCCTTCTGGTTCATGATTGGATCCAAGCTAACCGATCACAATCACAAGTTGATTTGCATGATGTTGATGTAAAAATGTTGCATATAAGCTAAGTGTACAACATGTTATAGCCATATTATCCTACAAATAAATAAATACGCATTCCCTTGCATTCTACCAACACTTCACATTTGAAACATGTGGCTGCCATGCATCACCTCAATGTTTTAGATGGTTTAGAAGCCAATAAATCTGACTGCCATTGCAGTTTAACATGCTTGACATTCTCCATGTGCCCATAAGTTTACTTTGTAACAGTGTCATTTTACAGCTTGCAAGTGTCACACTGTTTCAATTTGGATGAAACCAGTTTGGTATTTCCTGTGTAAAAGCACATGGAGCGTCTTTAAATTCTTGGTGCTAACTTGACAGTACAGTGACACTGGGAAGTGCTCGGATGTCTGGGATGTCCCTCCCTTATATGATGGTGAACACGGCAGGTATACAGGTAGAAAAGGAAATTAGTTGGGAATTCACAATTTTGCTGAACATCAAATATACAATAAATTCCCACCAGGAATTATTTGTTACAAATTTAATCGCTGGTTAATCTGGTTGTTATTACTTTAGCTAATGCTAAATGCTGTCTTGCTTGATTGTTCAACAAATGTAAATAATCCAATGCACTCACCATTATCCAACCTTTTTTGCTCGGTTCCGGCAGCTAATGGAAGGATGCTGGCTATGTCGTTTACCTTGCACTGGTATTGTAACATTGAAGTTGTGCTGCCAGAAAGGCTCAGCTTGCATTGGGTCTGACTGGAGACCACAGCATTTGGCTAGTAGGACTACATTTCCAATGATTCTTATACACAGAAATAGGATATAGTTCTAGTTTCGATATGGCAAAAACAAACTGGTGATTTAACAGTTGCATTCCATTTTGGGTTTGTTCATCAAATGAATTGCTGTGACAACTGTTATTGATATGCACATGGCCCAAATAATTGGCATGCTGACTGGACTTTAAAAAAAAAAGAAAGAAAGAAAAATGCATAAAAGTGGGACAAAACAAATGGGCCTGGCAAAATCCACCAGGACTCGAGACATAATGCTGCATTCGAGGAAAGTGAGAAGTCGGACTTTTCCGACTTCAAACCAGGAAATGCGTATGGGAACGCCTCCTTGAACTCGGAAATCCCACTTGTGAAGTCAGGGAAGAAAAAGAACTCAGACTTCACGGACTGACGTCAATGTGACGTTACGCTACAATGGCGCCCTCTATGGAAACACATCATGAATGGTGTAACACAATTTAATCAAGTATAAAACTAGATAGCTTTCTTCATTCATAAATATTCTACCTAACTTCACATAACACAACTTAAAATTATTAACTGTATGGAATGCTTATGAAATAAGAAAAATACACAAATTAAGCAAAATTGTGAAAAGGTGAGTTTGGTGGAATTCAAAATGTGTTTTGAGGACAAAAACAAAACAAACAAAAAAAAAAAACTATCACTACCCGCCATTTTGGTTTTTACTTTCGCCTCAAACGCTTTCAGGTCAGAACAGGGAAAAGGGAAAAGAACCTAAATGCAGGAAAAAAGTGAGGCAGGTAGGCTTGCAGGAGTTTTGAAACAAAAAGGGATTTTATTTCTCAAGGAACAAACCAAGAGGTAAACAAGGGACGTGGAAAAACTACTCAGTTAACAAAAGACCAAAAATCAGATACTAAGTAACAAACAAAACTCACTACATGAACCAGGGCAAGGACAGGATAAATGACAGACTCAGTAACTCAAACGAATGATCCAAGAGGGCAGGGAAGGAGGGAACTACTGTTTACACGGAAGCAAAGCCGTTCCTCAAACAAATCTTGTACAGACAGAACCGTCTCAAGACATGCGAGTGTCCAAAAGAAGACGCCTAGGATGTTTAACGGCTGTAATATATATGCCAAGTCTGGAGTGGCGCTGTAGCGCTGCCACAGGGAGTTAACGGAAAGCATAGAAGAAGAATCAGCGAAGAAGACAAACCACTGATCTGAATAGCCGGTTGGTTCTATTTCGTCCCTCTAGACCGTCAGGTGGCGGTGCTGTAACCAGCACGGAATTCTCCTACACGACAGCGGATTCGAGCAAGAGTAAAAGGACGCGCTTGTCCCTAGTTCCGGTTGACGTAATCCACATACATAAAAAAGGATTGTGACCGGAAGTCATTCTCTTGAACCCTTCTCGCGCGGTTCACTACACTCGCATCTGTCGCTGGTAGCCTGTGATCTTGTTGATCGGGGCTGCAGGTGTGTTCCTCGCCCCCCTTGGCTGTGACGGTTTAGTGCATTTTCTGCTTTTTGAGATGTATGGATAGACTGGAGCTCTCCTGCCATCATTACAGTTTCGACACTTTCGACACCTCTTTGCTGCGTATAGCTTCAAGATGATTTATGATTTAAGTCAACAACTTTAACGAAGGTTGTTTTGACTGGCTTTGTATACGACTTGCTGGTGTTGATATTATTGATCATATCCTCTGCTAGCTTGATTTGTCCTCGGCTAGAGTGTGTTGTTTTCACAACTTACACAACTGTTACCGGGGAGCGGCAGTTGCTTTTGATGCTCTTGTTCTGTTTGTGACACCAACTGCATGTTTATGATGGCACATACGACCACGTACGTGACTCTTTGATCACTGTGTGGTCGATCCCTCCTCCTCACAAAGCCTGCCGCCATCACTGCTCTGAGCCTCGGCACATGTGACCCTCTCATTGCGGTGTGGTTGCTCCCTCCTCCTCACGAAGTCTGCCACCGTCGCTGCGCGGAGCTTCGTAACGAGGCGGCTCTCGCCTATCCCAGACGAAGATAGCGCAGCATTGATTGGGGTTGCTATGGAGGACTCCGCTTGCTGTAAGCAGTGGACAAGCCATCCTGTCTGAAGAAGGTCGCACTGACTGCTGCCTCAACTGTTGCGCAGTAGCGGACGCGGCGGCAACGACCCGTCCTCTCGTAGCCACGACGTTGACTGTTGTGGCGTCTCAGCAGATCACAGTGGCCGACCAGGGGCGGTCATCGTCGGTGGTGGTAATGCCGCGCCCCTCCCGCCCTTGCGTGGTCCGGGCAAAATGCAGGTCTATCTCTCCTGCTCATGCACATAGGAGTAAGAAAAGCCGGACTGATTCGCAATTGACCTTACAAGTAAGACGTTTGGAAGCGACTGTGAGAAATATGCAAGCTCAGTTGAGTGGTCAAACTCCTTCCACTTTGCAGGCCCCTGCGGGGATGATGATTGCCGCAGATGTGGCCGTGCCGGACGTAACCCCCCAATTGTCCTCCCCTGCTGACGACGTCGCCAATGATGCCATCTCCATTGCGGCTTCTGGAGCCTGTTTCCAGGATTCGGAGGATGGGGGTGATGAGGCACCCTCGGGAGGCGATTCTGTGTCCTCTGCCCCGACTCGGCAGATTTCAACTGGAGAGGAATCGGTGCGGAAGGTTATGTTCAGTGCCTTCCGACGGCTAAAGTTGGACGCGTCAGTATTTTCTCAGCCTTCTGCCAAGTGTGGCCTCACTCCGATGGACTACACATCACAATCCTTTTGGATCCCTGAATGTCGTCGTTTTGTGACAGACCTTCAAACCTGCTGGCTCAACCCGAGGGTTTTTCCTCGTCTTCCGGCTGATGGACGTGCCCTGGCAAGAATGCGTTTTCTTAATCCTATTGGATTGGAACGTATGCCTAATGTGGAGTATTCCATAGCTGTGCTAGTTGTCTCCGCTGACAAAGCCCTGAGACAGGATGCCAGATGCCCTGACCATCAGTGGCGCTTGACAGATGAACTGATAACTAAGTCATATAACACAGCAGCGGTTGTAGCACGCCTGGCTAACGCCCAGGCTCATCTCCTGCTTGCTCTCTCTGCTGCGTTGGCAGACGGCGAAGTGGAGGAGGGTTCATCGTTTTGTAACATGGCTTTGAGGGATTTGTCCCTCCTTGCTCGAGAGCAGGGCCGTTGTATGTCTTTGCTCATCCAAGCACGCCGACAGGTCTGGTTGGCTCAGTCTCCCTTGCGTGAGCCCTCACGGAAGGAACTGCATCGCCTCCCGGTGGTTCCGGGCCAACTTTTCAGCTCGGCTGCGACAGAAGCACTTAAACGTACAGTAAGTGCCAATGACACGAAGCAGAAGTTTGCTATGTAGCCGAGAGGCCGCCATATTACTCCTCCGAAGAAACGTTTCTCGGCATACGATCCTATACGTTTACAGTATCGAAATTAGAGAAGATCTGAGATAGTACTTAATAGAAACAACAGGGTCTAGCAACTGAATGATAAAAGAAAAGGGGGTCTTCAAAGTAGTTTAAACAGTAGTCTGGGAGGAGTAAGATGGATGCCCTGTCGCTTCACGGGCGTTTATGGGACATCGGCTATCCAGTAATATATACAGATCAGTGAGATGAACACAACACAGTAGAAGTGACAATGCCGGGTGATTCAAGCACAACATCACGAAAAACATTTAGCTGTAAAAACATAAACAAGCCAAGAAGGTTGCGCAAAACGATGATATGGCTATCCGTCTTTCCACTCTGGAGTCCGGTTTCAAAAGTGCTTAGTTTTAAGCTCCGAAACCGACCTGGACATGACACAAGGGGCAGAGGGTGCTGATTGGAAGACACAAGGGGACCGGGATGATGAGCACAATGACAAGAAGGCGACATGACAACTAGGACCAAACCAAACCAAAGATCATGACAAAACACAAAACAACATAACTAACCGGACCCAAACCATAAAAATAAACTTCCGACCGTCCTCGAATGCAGCATAAGGCCCAAACGGCGACTATCCCGGGTAATTGAATACTGGCCCGATAAAATAGGGACGTCTGGTCACCCGAAACAAAAACCTTTGCAGATGCAGTTAAACTCTTTTCCTTGTGGCCACTAGTTTGTTTCAAAATAGCAAGTTTTAGTGTGGAAACCCAAGTATTTGTCCTCTCAATTAGAGGAGCGTCTCAACCAAAAATGGTATCACTCTTTTCTGATGCAAAACGATAGTTGTTGCAATAGAGGCAGGCCCTCTGCATGCCGATGGCAGTCCTTTGGGTAGAATCATCCATCCATCCATTTTCTTGACCGCTTATTCTTCACTAGGGTCGCGGGGGGTGCTGGAGCCTATCTCAGCTGGCTTTGGGGAGTAGGTGGAGGACACCCTGGACTGGGTGCCAGCCAATCGCAGCTTGGCTTATTTTTTTTAATATTCCATTCAGTTGTAACTTTTTGAACGGCAAAAAAAAAAAAAAAAAAGGAATAACAATTATCAGCTACAATATTAAAATATTTTGGTTTTGTGGAGTAATCAATGAATATAGGTTGATTTTCAAATTTGAATTTTCTGTTTCCATTAGGTTTTACATGACTCAACTTCAGTGGAATTGGGCTTGATATAAAGAGTGTTTAGCTTTATTTCCCAGCCATCACCCCAGACACTCTTGCACACATCATTCCTCGACCACCAACATCAAAATACAGAGAATGTGCAGTGAGCTTTTTTTGCGATAGCAGTTCATGTTAAGACAAACTTGTTTTGCTATTTAAATGTTGTATTTTCCACTTAACATAATCCAGTGCATCCCACTGAGCAGGTTGAGCAGGTGTTGCTGACTTGCTAATACAGGAATGTGTTCACTCTATACAACTTTATACAAACCTACGTTAAATGAGTAAAAAAATAAATAAATAAACAAATAAATAAACTAACTAACTAACTAAATAAATAATTTTAAAAACTCTAAAATACCCATGCCAAACTTTACAAGGAAAGTTTACAATGTCTATGGAACTATACAGGAGTTATCACGATTTTTTTGTCTTGCAGCTCTTTGGAGATGATTGTTGGCTTGGAAAGTAACAGTCGGATCTTCACTGTGAGTGTTCAGGGACTCCTGGAGCTCCAGGTGAGTAACTTGTGCTCTCTTTTTAGTAGACTTCTACTTCATTTGGTGGTTTCTCTTGGTCAAGGATGAGCACAGGAAGGATGGGGATTTATTAACTACATTGTTTGACTATGGGGGGGAAAAAAGGACGTGAAATATTATTGTTAATGGGATATCTTGTAAACTCCTGTTTTGGCTGCCAGGGTTGCATTAAACAGACAAATGTAGCTCGTGGATGTAGTTCACTGTGTGGGTTTTTAACATCTGACCTATTTTTCAAATGTAAGAGACCCCTTTGATAAGTGGTCTCCTACCACTGGTCCATGCAAAAACAAGAAGAAGATCGCAAGTACAGTATGTTGTGTGAGCGTGACTGTCCATCAGCACCATCCTCTGGGCCATGTTAGCGCTCGCTGACAATAACAGTTTTTCAGGTGTGCTGTCCCCAGTTTTATACACAATGTTACACAGGAGGGGAACCCAAAATGGCTTAAATCAAGAATCAAACATGTTTTTTTCTTTTTTTTGTGGCTTTTCATTTTTTTCTCCCAGATGTTCCATGGTAAAAATCATCAGAGCTACTGAACCTACAAAACCTTTGATTTACCTGGCGGCCTTTTACACCTGTTGCCAACAGCATGCGCACACATGTGGCCGTTTGCTGATTTTGATTATAATGGAGGGAAAATACTAAAATTTATACCCCATTTTTACTTTACACAACAAACTGGTAGAAACTGAATCAATTGTACCTTTGCTGTTTGCTGCAGCATTTTTTTGTTTTGCTTTTAATTAACAATCAAGTACCCACATTCAGCATAATTCTTAATGATCATTTAACTCATTCACTCGCAGCCATTTTCACTGAAGCAATCCCCTTCTCTCCCGTCTGTTTTACTCGATTTTGACTGACTACCAGGAATAGTATGTATCGATATGTTTCCCATTTTGCAACAATTAGCATTTGAATATAGCTAATTTTCATCATTATTCACAAATCTGTTTCAAACAGTGGGGGAAATCAGCTTGCTTCCAAGCTTGCCCTGGTTGATTTCTTATATATGCTGCCACCTGCTGGTCGTTTTTGTAATAACTACCATTGCTTCATGCATTCGCTTTAGTTCAGAGGCTGCATCAAAGCCTGTATGCTATAACATACAAAAACATAAAAATGTCTCAACATGGTGGAAGCCCATCTGCGCCCTGAAATGGTGTACATGCAAAATGAACATTATGCAAAAGTGTGTTATAATAAGTTGAAATGTGTTTAAAGAATGTGGGAGGGGCAAGTAAAAAAAATAAAAATCCATATACATGTTTTTCACTTAAAGTGAGTGGGTCTGTCAGGTTTACCTGTGTGACATTTATTAAACACAACAAAAAGGAGAGACGACACTCAGTTCAAAGCTCATGAGGAGAGGGGAGAGGAAATGACTGATACAATTCACTACCACACCCCTAGTTACATCGGTGTTCCAACCCCAATAATGCAAATGTAAAAGGTAGTTGGAACACTGTACTTGTTTGTCTATGTGTGTGTGCATGTGAGTGGAAGATTGCTTGAGTACATGTGTGGTCAAGTTTGCAATCATTTCGTAACAGAAAACAGGCGACCTCAGCAGACTGGCTCTAACCGTTCTGCTGCGTTAGATGTTCTGGTGCTTGTCTTGAGTCATCTTCTGTTAGCTTATGCTATGTGAATGTGAGTGTGGAGCAGAGCAAAGCATTCTTCATTGCAAGCAGAAGCAATTCTTCATTGCAGAAAATGTATGATAACTTATATTTCCAATTATTCCTACAATGTGGGACACAATAAATGTGAGTTGACTGTATGGACTGATGCATTTCACAATTTTCTGTCCTCTTACAGGCGGGTCAGTACACCTCCATCTTTGTGGACAATGCCGCCGGGGCCTCCGTTACGATACAGAACGGCTCGGACTTCATGGGCATCCTCCTCGGCGTGTAGCGTCACAGAGCGGCGGTCCGGTGTCGTTTTCCTTTGATGAACCGCTCCCGAGCGCCACCGCAAGACAGCACGCCGACGTTCCAAGCAAGTCCGAGCTGACTTTTGACTTGATGCCGTTTGCTAAGGTGTAGGTTGAAGGGGGCGGAGCTTAAGTGAGTGTTTTCTATTCCACTGCCCCCTTTCTTGGATAAACTTGTGCTGCTTCACCAGTAAAATGATCTGAACATGCAACATGTTATTGTCATGCTTGTAAGTCTTTTTACTCCCCATGGAACAAATCTGTGTATATATGATTCATACTGTGTCATCCGACAATTTATTTCCATATTTTATTGATATTAATTGTGAATGATGATGACATGCTGACAAACACAGCACAGTACTGTGTTTGAAGGATGTGCTCGTCATAGTGTTGTATGTTCCAGTAATGTTTATTTGATTATTGATTTGCGTCATCATATGCTGTATATCAACGACTGTCTGATTATATTCCTGCTATATATTTGTAATTTATCATAACGGCGTAAAATTGTTTAGGATTGTACTTTGTAATATTTATGTTTGAGAAAATGTATCAACCTTGTGCTATTTGACTGTTTGATTCCTACTGCAATAAAATTGGAACTTTTACTCGATTGTAGGCTACGTGACCACTATTGTTTCAATTGGCTTAAATGACCTAATCACTACACATAGAAGTGAAAATAATAACGAGGATGGATTTGTGTTAGCACACTTCATGACAGTTATGACTTGGCAAAATTGTCTGTACACATTTAAACAAATACAAAATACAAAGTTTCCTCACTTTTAAGTTCCATGAGCCCCCGCGATATTACATGTTCATGAAGCAGTGGATTAGATTAAGGGTTTTTATGAGTCAGTTTGCGCAACAAAGATTTACCGCGCCAAAAGGATAAGAGCACACTAGGATTTTTCTTTTGCTACAATGCGAAATCTGGTGGAGATAAGCCATTTTCAAGTAAAATTAACTTAGTTATTAAGCAGACGTTTCATCATGCTCGTGTGCTGCGGTGGAGAGCACTGTCCGCTCATATTAATTTCTGAACGCAGCCTATAATCTTCAACTTGTGCTTCAACTGCTTACTTTTCTTGTATTGGAGGTTTGGAGGTTTCCCTCTTCCAACACAAGCCGATTCCAGTCAACAGGATCGTTATTAGGCTTATGCAGAGCTTGCTGATGAGCTGATCATATATCAGCTGTGTTGGAGAAGGGAAACATCCGAAACCTGCAGCACTGCAGCCCTCGAGGACTGAGTTTGCCCACCCCTGATTTAGTTTGTCATGATCTGTGTTTTGTTCTGTTTTCCTTGTGTGTCTTCCTAGTCTCATCAAGCATTGCCATGTCCACCTGTGTTTACCTGCTCTTCCTCATGTGTCAACCAATCAGCACCCTCTGCCACTTGTTTCTTGCCCAGCTGTGTCTTATTGTGTCAATTAGTGTGGGTGTATTTAGTCTCTTGTCTCCCCTCTGTCTGTTGATTCATTGTCGTTATCCTCCTGTCATGCTGCCGGTTTTGTTCCATGTCTTGTCTCGCTTCACCCTTTTGGACTGGTTTTTGTTTCTTAGTTTGTAGCTCTTTTTTTGCCTCCTCGTTTTACTTTATTAAACATTTTTTGGACCTCATTCTCTGCCTCCTCGCCCTGCTTTTCTGCATTTGGGTCCACTACCACACCTCAAACCTGACAGTGTGAAGCACCATGCAGCTATCTCTGCTTCAAAGACAACCACTAACTCATTTTGAGTTTGCCAAACAAAACAGTCATGTTTTGAAAATGTAACATAAAACTGTGAGGGTAACATTCTGGGGAGACACATTAAAGAAAGCACACACTGGCGACTGCCATGTCCCCATGAGGCATCTTCTGTGAACACAAGGTCGCACGCATTATGATGTCACAAATGTGCGACACTACCTTAAGAGAGGGGAGGGGTTGAGGAGTTGGGCACAACTTGAACCACAAACACAACAGATGGACCAATGCAACAAGTCTATCAGCCAATTTCTTTATCTGGTTTATCTGTATAATGTCAAGTTGGTCGATATTATTGTGCATCGATATTATTGTGCATCCCTACTTCTCTTGATGGTATCTATTACAGAGGACACCACTATATGAGGTAGTAAGGTGTCTTTGTTAAGGCAGAGATGTTTTATTTAGCTCTTATATTGCATTTCATTACATTGTTCAAGTGTTCTTCATGTTGAGGGAAAGTTTGATTTTAACCATTTGCACGTGTCGTCACTTCCGCCGTGGGAACGCCCCGTCCTGAAGTATGGACGGCAAAAGAACTACTTGCCCGGATTGTACTGAATCATGTACCGCATGAAGTCCTTTGTCTAGTCGACTCAATTATAAAATGGTCCTATCTTGCTGTGCGGAGGGTGGTACAAACAGACAAGGGAGTAAACCAAATGTTGCTTTTTACCGAATACCTACTAATGAAGACAAAACACGTGGATGGATAGCGGCAATCATCAGAAAGGACTGAGCCCACAAACTATTCACAGATTTACAGCGAGCTTTTTTTACGAGGTTAGTAGGCTGGATCAATTTTCATACACTTTACTCGTAAATGTACACTAACTACATACACTCTAACAAAGATTGTAACAGGGGTGTCGAATTACGTGTTTCAAATCACATAACGATCGGTAATGTGAGCGTGGCTTCATTCACATTACGTTAATGTGAAGTTGTGAACGTGGCTGAGCCACGTAGTTAGCGTCCACTCCAACTGCACACACACAACTTAAGTGTACCTTCTTCAAAACTATTAAGTGCATCTGACTGAAAATGCTTGATGCATACCTGACATAACCAGTGTTTCAATATAGGACAGAATGTGTAAAAATAACATTAAAAAAAAAAAAAGAGTCAGTTAGCATGATAAACAAGTTTTACCTTTGCCATTACGAGGTAGATTGTCCCCCGGGTGTGAGCGTAACAACATCGTGATACAGGTCGTGCACCGTGAATTCCGGAAAAGTCGGCGATTTGATTAGTTCCGTGAAAACAGCAGGGGACAGTAGGTCGGGTCTGTTTTCAAACCAGCCATCTCCAGTTTCTATAAATATAGCACTTTATGAGGACCTACTAAATGTTCCACTTCTGTCGACAGGTGAACGTCAGTTGATCTAGCAAATTCCATGGCTTGATGGGCAATAATAACCTTTAATTTGTAAAATAAAAGTCTCTACCTAAATCACTCCGCGGCCTGTCCACTTCCATTCAAACGTCATTTCCTTCCGCCGTCCATGGTGGGGCAGTCTCGTGATCACGTGACGTCGGTGCAAATGGTCAATAGGCTATTGGTAGCATCAAGCCGGGGCGCTTCAGTCAAAATTTAATCACTAATCCACTGCTACTCCTTATCTTGTTTTGCCCCATTTCATTACAATGACACCCAAGTGAGTTTTATTAATGAGTATTTTATCCCCTTTAAAAAAAAAAAGATTTGTCGCCTTCCTGGCATTATGCCATCAAGATGCAGTAAAAAGTGCATGTTCACAATCCGCCAAGAGCACACATTTTGGACCTGAGTGCCAACCACAGGAACGTCATGCCAGCTCAGGCGAGACCTACTTCGCATGTTTTTACTCCTCTTCAGTTTCATGTCGTTTCAAAGTGCACTAAAAATAAAGAGGAGGGTGGAGACTGTCCGTCAACATGTCCAACTGACAGACAAGCCCCCGCTCAGACGCCAGGGAATAATACACGCACACACACACACCACCTTGTGAGTTTTAATTGTCTCGATGCAGTTTTTTTTTTTTTTTCAAAATTGTGTTTAATGACAGCTATGTGTGCATGCCATAACGCATTTGACTGCCCCGCAGTGGAACACAGAGCCTGCCAAAAAAAAAAAAAAAAAAAACGCTTGCGAAAGCGCTCTGACAGGAATTTCCCATCGCGCCATTATCAGCATCAGACAGGCTGAGTGATGGCAATTACATGTGTCCAAATGCTGAGACACTCTTGCTTGTGCTTCCCTCCAGAGTCGAGTCAAGTCTCTCTGCATGAATGGGCCCCATTGTCAATCTGTGAGGTGTGTTTGTGAATGCGTGTGTGTTTGTGTGTGGACACACGCAGTCTTAACGAAGTTTTGATTAGAACATTCCTCCACCTCGACGACCTGCCGGCTGACGGCGTCGAGCGCATGTCTCACACCTCGGGAAGAATCCACGCCAGAACTAAGTCGGGATTGTCATGGAGACAGCACGTAGCGCAATTGTTTATCACAGAAAAATATCCCTCATTTTCAACTAATTTGGATGACATCAATAGTAATCTTTAACTGTTCAGGGATTTTCTCCCCATGTAACCGACAGGATTAGATTGCTTAAGTTAGTCAAATCAATCAAAAGGTCAAATCAGTATTTTCACCTCCATATCCCACTGCAAACATTTGCGAGGATAACGGATGTTGATTTTTAATGTGGGTTTGTTCAAATTCGCAAAGACGTTAATCAGTCGTCTCCGACAGTTTTTCTTGTAATTGCTGCAAGAATTTTTTTTTTTAAGCTGTTAGGGAATGTCTGGTGAACATTTGGCGACCTTGAACGAACCCTGTTGTACAGAGCAGAGAGGACGACAACGACGTCATTCATTCATAAAGTGCAAATTATTGGTGCGACCGTTTTTTAAAAATATATTTTCAGAGGTTGGTGTGGGCGTACAGTATGCATCTGGCACGTAAAAATGATCGTGAAATGCCTCTCCGCCATTGCCGATCAGCCCGGGTTACGTTCTGTGTCCTAAACCAATATAGAAATCTCTCTCTCTCTCTCTCTCTCTCTCTCTCTTTCATGTTGTGCCGCAAATGGCACGCACTGCTGTCATGATCCCGGGATCGAGGTTGCGGCAGGTTAATACATGCTTTCCATAAACGTTATTTGCGTCACGCAAACTCAATGTGGCAATTTGCGCTGGAGTTAGTGAATTAGACACAGTATATCAATGAGTCTCATTTGCATTGGGGTGGGCATATTTTGCGTCAAATGTATGCAAATTACCTAATTTACATATGCGCAAATAACACCGGCGCACCGTGGCGCAACTGGTTGGCAGAGCACTTAGTGACGGATTTCCCCATCTGCGCGTGTTTAGTGGATTTGGCGCTCCCGGATTGCTCCATTTTCAACGGTTAGCGCCGTGTAAAGGCGACGCAAACCTTTAGTGAATATACCCCTGAGCGTGCAAATATCCATCCATGTTGCTTTGGTTTATTATTCAGCGTTTCAGATTACTCCAAACACAAACCACTAACACACAGTTTGGATGAGAGACCATAGTAGGAGCCCAAAAGTGAAGAGGATGAGAGATTCTGGGAGCGGGCCAGCCACTGGGGCCGGACTCTGCGTATCCTGTCTTCCTTCTGGGTTTGTCAGCACTTCCAAACATGGCGACCTGCAGAGAGGATCAGACACTCAGACTGCGCGCAAAGGATGCCAGGCTCCTGTATATTATGTCTTTAGCGTGCCTTGGATTTTTTCGCCGCTGCTGTTGGTTACTCCAAACACAACCTTGGCGGTCCAAGTCCTGCTGATACAGACCTGGGACTAAACAAAGTGGTTGCTATGATACCGTTTTCTTCCTCCAGGTTGAGGAGATGGAGAAAAAAAAAAGAAGAGAGCAACAAGACTCACTCAGTGAAACCTCGGAAGTCTAACATGAGCCTTTCAAATAAACATCCCCGTTACAGACTTCATGACGACCCATGAGATTAACTTAGCTTCATCATTGTGTCGCTGTTTTAGTCGTCAGCTTCATTCGCACCTCCTAGACAAATACACAACCAGATACATGAGTTAGACACACACATGCACTTTCAGTGGGTGTGGTGAAAAGACACACTATCCTTCACAACGCTGTAATTACACACTCTCTGACGGGGATCTGTCACTGGTATTGATTGTTTGTCCCGATGGTTGCATTCAGGAGCCCGCGGGGGGCCCGGACTGGAGCCACTGGTCAGATTGGTATCGTGTTAATGGCTCCGCAGGCTCCAAGACACATAACAGCAAAATCATAAGAGGCCCTGGAATGTGGAGCTCCCTTAAATTATTGTCATCATTAAACACAATTGCACACTCAGAACCATTTATTTTTATCAGCTGTCTTACTTTTCCCATGGAAACAAGAACATCTAAAATCTAGGAATTATGATTCCCTTCAAAAAGTACATGTGCAGCGTATCATAGCAATGGCGGACTCATGACCAGCAGACTGTTACATCACCTTTTCTTTTAACAAGATTCAGTAAATGTTGGGAACTGAGGACACTAATTGCTGAAACTTTGCAGGTGGAATTCTTTCCCATTCTTGCTTGATGTACAGCTTCAGCAGTTCAACAGTCTCCGTTGTCGTGCTTCATAATGCACCTTACATTTTCAACGGGAGACAGGTCTGGACTGCAGGCAGACCAATCTAGTACCTGCACTCTTTTACTACAAAGCCACACAGTTGTAACATGTGCAGAATGTGGTTTGCCACTGCCTTGTTTAAAAAAAAGAAAAAAAAAGAAAAAAAAAAAGGGCATCCATAAAAAAGACGTTGATTGGACGGCAGCATATGTTTCTCCAAAACCTGTACGTACCCTTCAGCATTAATTGCGCCTTCACAGATGTGTAAGTTGCCCATGATGCCATTTTTATTTTTTTTTTTACTTTGCGTCGATAACAGTCCGTGGTTCTTTTTCTCTTTGGCCTGGAGGACACGACATCCATAATTTCCAAAAACAATTTGAAATGTGGACTCGTCAGACCACATCTCACTTTTCCACTTTGCATCAGTCCATCTTAGATGAGCTTGGGCCCAGAGAAGCCAGCTGGGTGTTGTTGATAAATGGCTTTTGCATTGCCTAGTAGCATTTTAAGTTGCACTTAGGGATGTAGTGCTGGCCTGTATTTGCTGTCATTGTTTTTCTGAAGTTTTCCTGAGCCCATACGGCGATATCCTTTACACCAGGGGTGTCAAACATAAGGCCCGCGGGCCGCATCAGGCCCGCAAAGGGGTTTAATCCGGCCCGCAAGATGATTTTGTAAAGTTAAAATTTGGAAGTCCTGGATGTCATTATTTTACACACAATTTAAAGTTATGGTTTGTTTATTATTATTATTATTATTATTATTATTATTATTATTATTATTATTATTTTATTTTTTTAATCATAGACCGACAAACGTGTTAAATACGACACAAATTCAATTACTGGTAACACAAATCGATATAACAAGGATTAGTGTCCTTATAACGTCATTAACTGCGCCAGGCAATGCATTCTGGGAACAACATGTATGTAAAACAGGTCAATTTAACACATCCAGAACTCAGTGTTGCCGCTTTACATTTGCATTTGTATTATTTCTTGGAAAAATATGATAACAGTCGAGATCCGTAATTTTGGGCTGGCACACAAATAGGGAAATCTGCGTATAATTGACGGCAATCGTTTTTAAGTTATATACCGTTATTTTTACCGATGCGGCCCACTTGGTAATATATTTTCCTCCACGCGGCCCCTGAGCTAACGTGAGTTTGACAGCCCTGCTTTACACATTGATGTCGGTTTTTCATGCAGTGCTGCCTGAACAATGTTGGTTTTTGGCCTTGCCGCTTACATGCAATGATTTCTCAAATTGGTCGATAATTGCCTGAACCTTTTGATATTATGGACCATAGATGATTTAATCCCTAAATTCCTTGCAATAATATTTTGAGGAACATTGTCCATTCACATGTTGAGATACAGCTGGCATTTAACATGAAGGCAATCTGAATATACATTTACATGTGAAAGAAACATGGATGCTACTTAAAGCTTATTTGATGGGGGCTCGCACCAGAAATGAGACAATCAACAAAACTATACAAATGCAAACAAACATACAAAACAAAGAACATCCTAACACTACACAAACGACAAACAAAAAATGTTTTCTCACTCACTTGTTTACAAATAGGTCGCCCTATCGTTGCTTATGAATGACTGAGCAATTCATGACAGTTCCTTGTATCCCCATCATGGTACCCACCTGTTCCCAATTAGCCTGTTCACCTGTTCAGCAGTGTTGGATGAGAATTCCGAAATTTTCCGAGTCGTTCTTGCTACCTGCCACTTTTTTTGGAATGTTTTGGAGCCATAAAATTGTAAGATAATTATTATTTGCTAGTTTATCAGTTTGAACATTAAATATCTTGTCTTTGTAGTGTATTTAACGTAAATATAGGCAATGAATTCAATGTAGGTTGACATGATTTGCAAATCATGGTATTCTCTTTTTATTTATGTTCAATATGACATCCCAACTTCATTGGAATTCAGTTTGTATGTGCGTGTGTAAATGGGTAAACTTTTTGTGCATTGTAGGTTGTCACGTTATGAAGTTCAGTCAAGTTGACGTGCATTCGTTTACAAAATATGACCAAAAAAACAAATGCTCAATGCCCCAAGAATTCTGTTGATATTCAATATTATATAAACACAGTATTATATTAAAGGTTCTCAGGAGTTTTTGTGCATCAGAAAAAAAAAGGGGAGAAAAAAAAAGATGTCTGACATCAAGTGTGTGACAGGTCAGCCATGTTCATGATAACTTAAATTGCACTATTAACACTAATAAGGGCAACTATCCCCAATTATCTTTTCTCCAGGTGATCACCGAGGATAGGAGAGGGGGTGGAAGCACACCGGTGAATTGACCTGGGACTCCTGGGAATAAACACACACGCACACACATTTTGGTGTGTTGAAAACGTGGGCGCAACTTATTTATGAAGACACATTACGAAGTACTGTCCTGGAATTACATGGCATTACGCTACTGTGTTTTTGCAGGACTTTGTGGATTATTTTTGGCAATTGCTGCCTGTTGGTCAGGGAAATCTTTCAAAAGAATAACTGCACCATTGGTGTGTAGTCATAATATATTGATATTTGCAGATTGGCTGTTATCAACAAGTGCTGATTCATAGATTGTCAGAGAGGAACATTTGTATGTACACATTGCGTTTTTTGGTGGCATTTTTGTGGACGCACAAAGTAAAAAATGGACATTTGTGCCATTGTGGCACTGAGCATTGATTCCCGGCCAGTTGAAGTCCCTATAAATTCAGTGCAAGAGAAGGGCGCAGAATCTCAATCCCAACTGAGCATTTTTGTTTGTGAGGGCGGAATGTTTGATTGCACTGGATCTTATTAGACTGTGTGCAGGAAGAGACTTCCAAATCGCAAATAAAAAAAATCCATTCTCAATTTCAAAAGTCAGTCTTCATCCGCTTCCTCTGATAGGTTTGGGCAGGTAATTAAAAATCTTTTAAAAAAGCAACTGAGACTGAGTTGTAAACCAACTTTCCAGGCGCAGGATGTGCAAAACAAAAAAAACTCGCTGTCTTTTGCAAGGCAGACGAGGCTCACCCGATATCCATCTTTGGGGATAACCTTTGACCCCAGAATCACATGACGCCGAGTGCTTGGAGACCCCGCTGCAGCCAGACAGTCTGTCTAGGAACGGCTTCGCCTTCTTATCCCTTTTCTTTCTCCCTTTTCTCCTAGGTTGGCCTCCCTCCTCATATCCCTGCTTTATCTTGGACACGACGCTGAACAAACACATGTTATTAATAGCCACTTTGGATCACGGCCTTGGCCTGGAATCAAAGGCAATACACACACCCAGCAGGCTTCAATAGAATTACACAGCATTGTATTGCCTGACAAATCTGGACAGTCAAAAAGGGATACAACTATCAAATAATGAAATGATCACATAACAGCAAATACGAGAACAAACCTTAAAATTGACAGACTTCCTTGGATATTTTTTTTGCAAATCGAAATAGTTCCCAGGTGTTTATTAAACGTGCTTTTGTCAAATTACGTGTAGATTTCTTGTCTTGCTGAAATGAACCCATTTGAGACGGCCCTGTCTCATCAAGTGAGCGACTGGAAACCCCTTCCCATATGCTGTTGGGCAAATGACAAGTACATATATTGTTGCCATGACAACCAGGAGTGGGAACTGAACAGGCAAGCAAGAGTCCTCTACTTACAGGAGTATTTGAAATCAACCAACTGCCAGTACAGATATTTTCAATCTAGGAGGCAGCATTTCATACATTTGATTATATTATGTATATGCAACTCATGGACAAATTGGAAAACACAAATATTACCCAACACAACATTGACTACTTAACTCATTTGCTGCCAAAACGTATTAATACGTTTGCCAAAGCAATGTCCCTTGCTGCCAAAACGTATAATTAAGTTTTTGTTTTTTTATATTAAAAAAAAATGTAATAAAGGGTTTTGTGCAGCTCATTAGTAAGTAAGTTTGCACATGGTGTTCATTATGGACAATCCGTGATGAGCACAAAAGTCCAATAACAGAACACAGCTCGGGTTCTGATCGGGAGTGGGAGGAGGGGTCGGACCGTCAAAGCCCCCGCCTTGGGCTGGCTCCCAACTCACTGTGCACCCGACCCCTTTGGCCCCTCCCACAGGTGGTGAGGATAATAATAATAAAACATTAAGGGCAGCATGGTAGTTGAGTGATTAGCACGTCCGCCTGCCAGTACTGAGGACTCTGGTTCGAGTCCAGGCTCCAGCCTTCCTGGGTGGAGTTTGCATGTTCTCCCCGTGCCTGAGTGGGTCTTCTCCGGGTACTCCGGTCTCCTCCCACATTCCAGAGACATGCATGGCAGGTTAATTGGGCGCTCCGAATTGTCCCTAGGTGTGCTTGTAAGTGTGAGTGTGTGTTCATCTCTGTGTCCCTGCGATTGGCTGGCAGCCAGTTCAGGGTGTATCCCGCCTACTGCCCGAAGCCGGCTGGGATAGGCTCCAGCACCCCCGTGACCCTTGTGAGGACCAAACGGCTAAGAAAATGGATGGATGGATGGATGGATGGATAAAACAGGGAGAAATTATTCAGAAAAAGAGAAAAATATCCCAAAAACAGAATAAAGATATTCACAAAAACAGAAGAAAAAAAATCAGAAAAAATAGAAAAAAAAATTATTCATAGAACAATTTTTTGAAAAGCAGAAACTAAAAAGAAAAAGAAGCCCCCCCCCCCCCACTTTTTTTTTCAAGTGACTGAAATACGCTTCTGTTCTTGAGTGACCTTTTTTTGACAAACATTTGCACACCTTTGTCTTATATATGTCTTTGTCTGTTTCCCGCCTCTTTTGGAAACTCTTGCCAGCGCGTACAGTGGTGAACTGAACTGGAGCACTCGGAGGCAGGACAAAAGGACTCATCATCTGGTTCCATGTTTGTTGCTTTTGAGTCTTGGACGAGCTTCCAGGAACCGCTGGATGGGCTGACAGGGCTTGCGAGAGTGAAGTGGACTGATTGTGCCAACAGCCTGGCCCTGCATCAATTCCGTAACTCAGCTTCTTCAGAAAAAAACGGCTCTGATCTTCTCTGGCCGCTGTTTCATGTTCTCAACGAATGTTGAGAGCTGTCAGTTTTGCAACAAACGAGGAAACAGATCGATACCCCCCACCCCTCACACAAGGGGATGGGGGGAGTCTTCTGCATGCATACCATTATCTCACAAAGCATTCATTAGACAGGACCATCAACCATGTGCTCGATCGCAGCAAACATGTCGCATCACGCTCCCTGCGTCACCCCCCTCTGGCAGCACTCGTCTCCCAGCATGACTCACTGCAGAAACATGCCTGCAGCGTGACGCCTGCCAAAGTATGAAGTGAACATAAATGTGTAAGCGCAGGGGTGCCCACCTGTGAGACCCTCTCCCAAACGTGTTGCATGTCACATGGTGGGAGTTGCTGACGTTCCACTTGTGTTCATCGCTTGAGCTCGTCATGTTGGCTTTGTGCCTCAGCGTTGATTGGCACTAAACACTGGCCCACAATGTAAACTCTGCATATTTCTTTAACAAAGCGATGACATGTTTAGCGACTTGCTCCGTGTCTGGATGAGTGAAAGTATGAATGCATGCCACCCCGTGTAATTATCATGTGCCTCCTATAAAAACTCAAATAAATCAAACAAGGCAGCCATTGCATCATGCTGGATTACCACTGGCCTTGAAATTGTGAGATTTGGGGTACATGTCAAACATTTTGAAGTTTTGCATGCAACCACGCCAAAGTGGACAAAACACTCATTTGCTAGATCTGCACATTTTCTTTCCCATTTTGAGCAGATTGGGTTATTTTGACCAAGCAGTTTGGGTTGAACGCTGGATTTGGGCGGGGCGAAGAGCTGCAGCTATTTGCTGGTTTGGGCAGGTTATGTACTGAAGTTGAAGTAAATTGAATGTAACATTGTTATGAAATATGGGTGGCAGCAGGAAGGCACAGTGGGTAACACAGCTGACTTTGGACATGGGGATCAAATCCCAGTCAGAGTGGAGGATCCACCCATGGAAAATGGCTGGCTTGTGGGCATCCGGTGTAAAAACTGTGCAGAATGTATCATGCAAGGAACCTATTGTGGTGACCCCTGACAGGAGAATGTTACTTCTTAGAAAATGTTGGTAACACATTTGCATATCATTATTATTATTATTTTGACTACAGCTAAACTGATAAATTGCTAACCCATATCTTGGTAGGTTGAACTCATCAGGGATAGACATTCCATGTATTTTTTTTTTTTTTTTTTTTGACCAATAAGGTTTAAGCGTGCACTAAGTCATATTACTTGTATCTCAAGTCAACTTTCATCATTGAAATGAATGACAATGACATTAATTTGTTTGAGTCAACCACCCAAAAAAACATACACACTTTTTTTTTTTTTTTTAAATACTGCAGTGGTGTCCAAACTACGGCCCGGGGACCATTTGCGGCCCGCCGTCCATTTTTTAGTGGCCCGCGACATATGCTAAAAATGGCATTTGCCTCAGTTCAAATAAAATAAAAACAAAAATGTTTGGAGATGGTCAAAGTAAGAAGGGAAGGTGACGAAAAACACAGGTGCTATTAAAGGTTATTTTAGTTAACTAAAACTAACAAAAACACTCAAATTCAAAAAACCATTTCGTTAACGAAATAAAATAAAAATGAAGATGCTTTTTAAAAAAAGAAAACTAAATGAAACTACATTTTATGTTTACAAAACTAACTAAAATAAAACGAACTATAATTATGGCAAAAATGTCCGTCATTTTAGTCTTTGGTAATTAATTTAATGCATGAGCCTTTGGGATGATTTTAAATGTGATTTTTAGTATATTTATTTTGATATACACCGGAATAATGACATCACATCCTTGGTGTTTTTTAAAATATTGCGCACAAGTAATACATATAAAAAAAAAAAACTCTAAACTAAAACTAAACATTTAATAAAGAACTAAAAGTAATTAAAAAAAAAACACACAACTAACAGAACCACCCGGAAAACTAATTAAAACTAAATAAATTTTAAAAAACAAAACTCAAAACAAAATAAAAACTAAAATGAAAAATTCCCAAACTATAATAACCCTACTGCCATATTACAAATAAATTGGTTTATATACTGTAGCATTTTTCTAAATATGCAAACGCACAAATAAATTATTTGTACAATTTTTAGGACTAAACACAATTTCTCTTCATAACATTATGTGGCCCTTGCGTCCTTCTGATTTTCTGTATGTGGCCCTCAAATGAAAAGGTTTGGACACCCCTGCTGTACTGTACTGTAAAAAAAAGATCAATCAGCAATGATATAAATAATAAATAGAAAATTCAACAATTTATGCAACGATCTGTTTTCATTTCAATGGTCATTGTGCCGCTCCTTCTGGTTTGTGTGCATTGGCCACCAGGGGGCAGCGCTGTATAACGTACGCTGTTTTGGATTAACCTGAGGTCTTTTACAAGGTCTGTTGTGCCAAACTCCTTACAGTTTTTCCACAAACATCACAAACCGCATCTTGGCTGTTTGGAGCTGAAATAACTCTACACATGACTCCTCTGTCTGCTCTGCCAAAATGCCATTGTACAGAGTCAGACTGAGTGGCTGACTGAGCACTGTGCACTGCAAACGCACTTCCCCAAACAGCAGAAAGACGTAGTGCCCACTAACTATGGATCATTTAGACAATAGTTTCATTGCTTTCCAATCAATCATATACTTCAAGTCAAGTCAAGTCATCTTTATTTATATCGCGCTTTCAACCAGACTTAGCTGTCACAAAAAAAAGGTGCATTGTGCCGTTTAAAAAGGTAATGTTAAAGCTTTTTCTACATCATGCATGACCAATGCCCAGATGAGCACGAAGAGTCCTGACTGTTTTACTCTGATTGCATCTATCAGCTTTTATCTTCCCTTTATAGTAGAGTGTGCGGACACCCACACACACACCACAGTTTCTTTGGGGAGGGGAGGGGCAGAGTTTTTCTTACCTCATTTGAAGTCATGTCTTCGTTTGTCAACTGTGGCTGTCACTTTAAGACTGTGCACGCACGAGCATAACACAGATGCTGCAGTTACACTTTGGACCAGAGGTGGCAGTCGTGTGTAGAAAAGTGACAAACTGCACAAAGATCCTTTAACATGCTGCTCAACTGAGTGAAGTATTGAAATTATATTCATTTGTGTGTCAATTGTAAGATATTTCAGTATAGATCCACACACCACTATGCAACATACGTTTTGATGAAACACAAAGGAAACGGTCATTCTTTGCATGGCTTAAAAAGAGTGAATGCCTGTATGTGAGTATTACATTAGAGCACAGTCCTTCACTCTGATTTATTATTGACACAAAGAAAATAAACATGTGGCACGTAGGATATTTCGGATTGAAAGGCTGTTTGAGTCGCGGTCTTGACTATCACCTGGACTGACAGGGGCCAAAATGTCTGCTCAGTCAACCGGAAAGCCTCCGAGCAGCAGGGCTCACACAGGTCAAGTGACTTGGCGCCTTGGGTGTATTAAAACCTTTTAGGAGGGCTTTATGAGCTTCATGTTCTCTGGGTCTGAATGCTCATGTGAGCTGGCACTGAGCTGCAGTTTTGATGACCTTCTCCACCCACGCAGAGATGAACAAGCAGGCCTGCAGTTTTTTTTTTGAGGGGGAACATTTTTCCAAAAATCTCCAATGTGTTAGTATATTTCTTTTTAAACCACACTTTCTCCACATGCTCAGTTTTTGCATTTCCTTTTATGAATACATTTAAAAATATGTTGTGTTTTTAAATTCAATCAGCAGTTTTGTTTACTTTCTCAGTGCATATTTATGAGTTCCTTGTGTAAAGTGTTTGAAAGGGAAACCCAAAGAGATGTAAAGTGATTCAAAAAATAGACCTGGAAGAAAATCAGATGCAGTTAACGCGATCATTGTGGATGAGGGAGGGGCACGAATGCTATTTTTAGACCGCAAGGCCACGTGACTTCAGCATTTAAACCCGGAAGGAGGTCAAGAAAGAAGCTCGCTCATTGACGAGCCATGCAAAAACAACATGCCGAGTGAACACCGCTGTAATGGAACTTGCAGCAACCACTCCAGACACCACAACCGTCCACATATGAAGGATGTATTCTTTATTCATTTCCCAAAGCCAAAAATTCAGAGTCATGAATGTGAACAACTTGTGCGGACATCCAAAACAGCAGTTTAACGCCACCGAAGTGAAGCCTTTCACCTCCATATGGAGTAACCATTTTGTTGGGGGGCATGCATGCATGCTTCGAGATGATAGTCCTGCCCTTGCCGGCCACTTCCGTCCCCAAGAGGTAAGCCATTGTCTTTATTTTATTATGTTTGGCACTACTCCGACTGCCGGACGATAATAATGAATGACGAGGGGAAAAATGCTAAAATGACGTTGCCACTGTTGTACGGACCTGTCTTGCTTGTTTTTTTTTTGTTTTGTTTTTTTTTTGGTTCTTTCGTGCAGCTGTGACATGTATGAAAATGTATCCGCGGGGTCTTTTCTGAATTAAGGAAACAGGTTTATAAGCAGGAAAGATATAATAATTGAATAATAATAATAAAAAAAATTGTACCCCCAACAACTATCAAAGATGTAAGACAACCAGATATGACAGACAGGGCATATGATGGTGGTAAAAGAAGGATAGCTTGTTGAAACTAGAGAATGTCTATGTCAGTTGCTTTGGATCGTCTTTTCCAGCCCTCTACAAGCCATCTCTTCAATTGAACATTAGTACGTTCTTTGCCGTATATGCAGGTGAATTTGGCACCAGGGATATTCTCGGATAGAATAAGTAGATTTAGCGCAGTAGGCATCTCGCTAGTAGACTGTTTACATTCGTGTAGCATGACTAGCCCGCCGAGTTTGACCCGCCTCGCTAGTCTCATGAATATTAATTAAGTGTGGTGACGTGTATCATGCGGTTCCACATTCAGGAGAGTCAGAGGTGGTCTGGACAACCAGCACGATATACAAAAAGACATATAGGCTAAGCATGTGCTCGAAAGTCATTATTTTGTAATGGTAACAACTTAGGACACGGGATAGTTGAAGTCAGGCCGAGCAAAACATGTTTTACAATAGAAACTGGTGCTTTTTTAGCCTTAGCCTGGATTTCAATTGTCTTCCAGCTGGGCACACGGGTGCTAGCATTAGCACTGCCTAAACTAGACCTGAAGTTAGCTAGCCAGCGAGATATTATGTTTTGCTTAAATTCCCTAAAGACAACCAAATCATCAAACTGTACCCCCTGAGAAAATGTCTTCCACAAATCAAATAATGTAGACTCAGTCTGATCCTTCAGAAGTGGCGTATATAAGCAGTAGTAAGGATAAGAAATTGGATTAAAACAAACATTAATTGCACCATTACTGTACTTTGCACAACATTATGCAGTTTGAATAATTACTACAATGATTCTTTTGCATACCACAAAAGGGAGAATGTCTGGATGGATGTATGGATAGATGGTTTTACCAATTGGTACACTCCTGATCAAAATCTTAAGACCAGTTAAAAAATTGCAAGAATTTGCATTTTGCACTGTTGTATCTTAAGAAGGTTCTAAGTAGAGTTTCAGAATGCAAAAAGAAGAAATGGGAACAAGAGACCAAATATTTTGAGCAGGCAATTTATTGAAAAGAACAATTGAACTGAAATAGGCTGTTCATCAGCTGATCAAAAGTTTAAGACCACATCCTTTAAAAGCCCAAATCTGTGCAAAAATTTGGATTCCATGTCATTTTCTGTCAAGTAATCACACTGTCAAGACCTTTTGATGGGAAAAGCAAAAAAAACTCACTGCCTTCGAAAGTGGCAGGATTGTTGAGCTGCATAGACAAGCCCTCTCACAACGTGCTATCGCTGCTGAGGTTGGACGCAGTAAGACAGTCATTTTGCATTTCTTAAAAGATCCTGAGGTTTATGGATAAAAAAAATCAAGTGGTAGACCCAAAAAAATCTCACCGGCACCGAGCCGGAGGATCCGAATGGCTGCCCATCAAGAGACGGGGCGATGCTCATCCCAAATTAAGGCCATTTCTGGTGCTGACTGCAGCCCAATAACCATCAGACGGCATCTGCAAAGGAACGGCTTGAAAAACAAAAAACGTCTTCAAAGGCCACGTCTCCTGCAACGCCACAAAATTGCCCGTTTGGCCTTTGCAAGGGAGCACCAAACATGGGACGTTCAAAGTTGGAAGAAAGTTTTATTCTCTGATGAGAAAAAAATTAACCTTGATGGTCCTGATGGCTTCCAACGCTACTGGCATGACAAGGAGATGCCACCTGAAATTTTTTCAACACGGCACAGCGGAGGGGGCGCCATCATGATCTGGGATGCTTTTTCCTTCAATGGAACAATGGAGCTACAGGTTATGCAGGGGCGTCAAAAAGCAGCTGGCTACGTGGAGATGTTGCAACGTTCATCCCTCATGACTGAGGGCCCTCGTCTGTGTGGTGATGACTGGGTTTTTCAGCAGGACAATGCTGCAATTCGCAATGCCCGTCTGACAGAGGATTTTTTTCAGGAGAATAACATCACTCTTTTGGATCATCCTGCATGTTCCCCTGATCTAAATCCAATTGAGAACATTTGGGGATGGATGGCAAGGGAAGTTTACAAAAATGGACATCAGTTCCAGAGAGTGGATGCCCTTCGTGAAGCCATCTTCACCACTTGGAGCAACATTCCTACAAGCCTTTTGGAAACACTCGCATCAAGCATGCCAACACAAATTTTTGAAGTGATCAACAATAATGGTGGAGTTACTCATTACTGATTCTGTTTTCGAGACTTTAATTTCTGTTTTAGGGCTTTTTTTGAGCTATGGTCTTAAACTTTTGATCAGCTGATGAACAGCCTATTTCAGTTAAATTGTTCTTTTCAATTAATTGCCTGTTCAAAACATTTGGTCTCTTGTTCCCATTTCTTCTTTTTGCATTCTGAAACTCTACTTAGAACCTTCTTAAGATACAACAGTGCAAAATGCAAATTCTTGCAATTTTTTAACTGGTCTTAAGATTTTGATCAGGAGTGTATACTGTGTGCCCTTGGTGTGTACAGTGGGTCCTTGGTTTAATACAGGACATATGAAATAGAATGTTTTGAGTTTCCAAATAGTGCTTAATAAACTAGTTTACACAGTGGCGTAACACTCAATTACCGCCATAGTAAAAGCGGATTTTTTGTTTTGTTTTGTTTTTTCAAGTACTGAAATTGTGACTTTGTCCTTTGCAAAAACTGAGGGTGCCTTGTATGTCTATTTTTCTGTGTATTATTAATTAATTAATAACATCAAAATATCCATCCATCCATTTTCTTAACCGCTTACAGTCCTCACTAGGTTCGCAGGGGTGCTGGAGCCTATCTCTGCTGGCTCTGGGCAGTAGGCGGGGTACACCCTGGACTGGTTGCCAGCCAATCGCAGGGCAAACATCAAAATATAAAAATTCTAATATTAACGGAAATGTCTTGTAGTGATTTTTTTTTAAATTGATAAGTAAGTTTTATCATTTGCTAAATTAACTATTTTTTTTCCAGTTCCTATTTATCAGAGCAAAGACACAGACACACTGACACAAACACTCTGGTATGATGCTCCCATCTGGTGGCTCAACTGTGAAACAATGTTCAGGGCATCATTCTAATGCACTGGCTGTCGTGGCACACCAATATGGGGGGGTTGCAGAAAACCCTTCCATTTCACGTAATGTGTATGAAAATAATTATTTATTCATTACAATTATGGCTTTGTTCATTTATCTATGTGACAGGCAGAACAACGAAATGCATTAAGGTAGATGTTGCACTCAATCTGTGCATCCACATTTTGTCACTTAAACAACAGAAAGATTTCACACCGAGGAAGTCAATTAGTGAGCACATTTTGCGTTCATCATTACTTATGTATTTATAATTTTTGTGACCTTCTTGTGTCGTGGTGTGTCGAGAGATTTTAACTTGAAAAATGGCCTTGGCCATAGTTGCATAATTCATAACGGAAAAGCAGATGCACTTGCTTTTGTCTTGAGGCACGTATATATTCATTTATTTATTTATTTATTTATTAAAAAAAAAAATAATCCTTACCCCTCAAGGGGAAATTCATTTTCTGTATATTTTGTGCTGCACACCACATTGAGACTCACATTACACCGGCTTGCAAACAGAGATTCACACAAGCAGTGACTTGACCTGTGGAGGTGGGGCCTTGCTCAAGGTCACCTTTACAAGGTGACTAGCATCTCTCCAACAACTAACTGCTATTTTTCCTTCCCCCAGCAACAGGACTGGAACTCGCTCCTCTGGCTACGCCGACTAAATAAAATCTCCTCATATGCTAAAGCATTCAGAGTTTTTTTCATTGGTAGTAAGGGGCCAATATTTTGCACAATTTCATGCTCCCACCTGTGGGCACATTTTGAGGATGGCTCGTTTCAACAGTGCACAAAGCAATGTCCATAAAGACATAAATGATGATGAGTGCATGATGAGGATGAACTTGATTGGCCTTCACAGAATCTTGACCTCAAACTGATATTACACTTTTGGGATGAATTAGACTGGACACTTTAGCCAAGGGGTGTGAAAGTCATTTTTGTCACAGGCAACATTAGTTCCAATTAGCCTCAGCGAGACGTAATAACTGTGCAACCATATAAATATTCAATTGTTCCATCATATTATTACATATTGATGAATATGTTTTAAAATCAGAACTCAAGAATAATAGTTGTTCAAGTTACTGAAAAAAGGGGGTTTGATTAAAAAAAAAAAAAAAAAGATTTGTAATTATTACTTATGACAATTTAAAATTTTGGTAGATGTGAGCAAGAATCTTTTTTTTTTTTGTTTGTTTGGTTTTTTTTAAATCCCATGAACACACCTCTAAAAGTTGTCAAAAGTTTTCCCAGAAGAGATGAAGCTGTTGACATTTTCTTCTTACGACGCCATTCTGGTGTTGATTTGCTTCGGTGTTTTGGATCAAAGAGTCCAAAATTCCTCCTGATCATTGTGCACATCTAATCTGCACGTACGGGAAATGTTAGATTGAAGTTATTGCTGCCAAAGAAGGGTCAATCATTTATTACATGAAAAGGTTTACTTACTTTTTCCTCCCTGCCCTGTGAACATTTACATTATCTTGAGTAAATATATGAAAATATAATTATTTTTGTGTGAAATTAGTTTATTAAGCAGACTGTTTGTTTATTTTTGTGGTTTTGATGGTTATTTCATGACCACTAAAATGTAAGAAATTCCAAATGGTTCATATACATTCCTCTCCCATTGTATGTGACCTTGAAGGTTTATGACTTTTATCAGCAGAATCTCCAAGTACAGCTCCTGTTTTTACTTCCCTTTCACATCCTCCCTCCTCTCCTTTTACTTACTCACTATGCTGAGCCCTGTCGGCATCATTATCATTATCTTTCTCAGGTCTGTAGTCTTCAAAGGCAGTCATCAAGTTGACTTTTTGACCATAATTCAGGATTAGAATAAGAACAGGAGGTTTTACCAGCCGTTTCTTTTTCAACCCGTTGCCCCGATTGTCTGCGTGATTTCCTTCTTTCTTCTTTCTCAAGTCGACTGTCCTCTAAATCCCTTTGTAAGTCCAGTCGGAATTAGAATCAAGCTCATTTCCTTACAACGAAGCAGGAGAAAATAAAGTGTTAAATGAACAGGTTCACTGCAAATTTGACCATGTAAGCTTTGTTCTCTTACTCTTGAATTAAAAATGAAATTGAAAGGAAGTGAAAATGTCTTATTTCTAGTCAAAACTAATGTATTTGCGCTTAAAAAAAATAAAAAATAAAATTCGCTTGAAGATTAGTGTAAAGAGACTTGTTTTGACTAGAAATTAGACAAATATGTTTAAGATGTTTAAAACTTAAGTTCTTACACTACTGCTCAGCCTGGCAAAGAAATGTAAAATGTTTAAACAAAGAGTAAATTACAAATCCGTTTGATTATTTACTGTCTACAAAATGTTTACCACATGATCAAAGAGAAGAGCAAATTGTCACACTCTTAAAATAATTGTCTAAGCCATTTTTTGCAAATGTTATTTTTTCTGCCTAAATCATCTCCTCATGATGCAAATGACTACATTTATTTGTGCTTCCTGAAAGAATCTGAAAAAATGACTTAGACGATTATTTTAAGATGGCGACGAAATGCTTCACTTTTGGTCAGATTAAGTAAAGAAGGGTAAAGTAGCATAGTAGCTGAAGAGAGTCAAATTACTCAGATATAATGATTTGTCAAAAAAATACATTTACTAACATGTTGAGACAAACCATTTCCGAGCATAACTACACATATTTGAACTATCTATGTTACACCAACGTGTTTTAACAATTATAAGGACGGCAAACTAAACAACTCATACTGAAAAATATTATTTATAATATATTTTATTTTAACTGTTATATTTGAAAGTTGGTCATCAAGAGGGAGTGACAACAGGAAAAAAAGCTTAGTATTGAATAATTACTGTTATTATAGCTAGTCAGTTTCGTCTGAGGCAACAAGTGCATGTTTCTGCATTTTATTACTTAATTAATTACTGTCTTCATTTTCCAATATGCCCCTGGCCTCTTATCGTCCTCTGCTGTCACATGAGAGTCACTATAAATCAAACTGTTGGTGGCAAGTTCGATGGAAAGGTGCCTTTGTTGCTATAACAACACTCGCTCTGCCTTCAGGTTAGAACATAATACTGCTAATAGGGGTTGAGCCACGCAGTAATAAAAAAAAAATAAATAAAAAAATAAAAGTGGAGTCATCATCGTAACTAACTGAGCTAATGTGGCTTTATACATGATGACCCAGGAACACCCTGCCGTCGTTAGAGACTTAAATAAAATACACTGGAAGCAGCTTTTTTTAATGAACCAGTTCATTTAATTGTGCATACTGTTAGGGTGATAAAGGAAGACATCAGAAATGGTTAAATCATGTGAACCAGAGGGTCTAAATGTCCATTTAGTTTGTTAAATGACACTAAACGTGTGGTGTGCTGAGGAAATATAGGATAAAGGTGTGGAGACATGATTTTTGTGAGATGACATTTCTTGAAATGGAGAAGAAAAAAAAAATATGATTTTTGCTGTTTGTACCAGGTATTAATCAAATTATGTGTTTGCGAACCTGCTTCAGTCTGTCCAACTATAATTTTGTATGTTACCAAAACAACCTTATTGCTTTTGAAACTCAGGGGCATATTCATTAAAGGTTTGTGTCGCCTTTGCACGGCGCTAGCCGGTAAAAATGGAGCAATCCGGGAGCGCCTAATTCACTAAACACACGCAGATGGGGAAATCCGTCACTAAGTGCGCTGCCAACCAGATTGCGCCACGGTGCACCGGTGTTATTTACGCGTATGTAAATTAGGTAATTTGCATACATTTGATGCAAAATATGCCCACCCCAATGCAAATGAGACTCATTGATATACAGCGTCTAATTCACTAACGCCAGCGCAAATAGCCACATGCAGTTTGCGTGACGCAAATAACGTCTATGGAAAGCATGTACAAACCTGCCACAACCTCGATCCCGGGATCATGACAGCAGTGCATGTGGCATGGTGCACGTCCCTTCCTGGCTGATCACGCAGAGAGGAAAGAGAGAGAGAGAGAGAGAGAGAGCGATGGAGGGGGACATTTTTCTATGTTGGTTTGGGACACATAACGTAACCCGGGCTTATCGGCAATGGCGGGGAGGCATTTTACGATCATTTTTACGTGCCAGATGGATACTGTACGCCCACACCAACCTCTGAAAATATATATTTTTTAAACGATCGCACCAATAATTTGTATTTTATGAATGAATGACGTCGTTGTCGTCCTCTCTGCTCTGTACAGCTCAATGGCGTTATAAACGCTTACTCTCGGTCCAACCTCACTTTCTGATAATGTCATCTTTCTCGCAACTGTTACTATAACAACGTTGTTATGGTGCAAATCCATTGCAATGTGTGGTGAATCAGGTGCAAATTTGCTCCAAGCTGTCAGTTTTGTGGGCGTGTTTGCACCGGTATATGATTAGAGCAATATCCTTAGTGAATATGTGGGTAACTGGGCGCAGACTGCGGGTGCAGTTGTGGTGCAATATTTCACGCTATTACCGGACGCAGCGCATTCTTCGTGAATATACCCTAGTGTTTATTGTCTTAGATTAGTCAAATTAATATCAAAATTAAACCCTATAGAGTATTTTACCTGCTAAAGAGGAGACAAAACAACAACTGAAAGAGGCTCTGATGGGGGAAAAAAAAGAAAAGAAGAAGCACAACAGGAAGAATGTAAAAGTTTGGTCATAAGCTTGATGCTGTTATTGTAAAGAAGTTGCAAGTTAAAATTAAGTCTTGTGAAATTTAATGTAATTTAAATATCTAATGCAAAATGTTTTCTCACCTAAAAATATGGTGCTTCATAACATTTAATGCTAACTTCTTTGTCATGTATCCGATTTAAATGTAAATAAATACAAATACCTGGAAACAGAAGATGCAATATTTTAGACTACTTCAAGTTCAAGAAAAGATGAACAATGACTGCATAGAGGTGAATAATGTTTGTGCATGCAGGAACAAACAGTGTCCGAGTTGAGGTAGCGAGAAGGCCTCCTCCATCAGGCTCCTCCCTGAGAGAAAACATTCCAGCAAAGAGGGGAGAGCGCAAAAGGAAGTGGAACGCCTCCGTCTTACCACCCACCACCCCACGCTTGCTTGGTGGACCTTCAGTGCGTGTGAAGACGTTGTGAACCTCGAAAAGTGAAGCTCGTCCCTACAACAGCGAACAGGGGATCATGAAGCTTGTTTTCATCCTGTTACTTTCCACAACCTGGATGCTGTGTGGAGCTCAGCTCTACTACCAGGCCCTGATGGACTATCTGGAGAACAGATTGTTGGCTATTGAGGTACTCAAATACACTTCAAATGGCTTATCCTCATATGCATGCATTATTGAATGTTTACACAACAGCAGGCTAATCATCAAGTGGAATCAATGTTTCCATTGCATTCATGAAAAGGTGCATAAATGTTCGTGCACCCAAAAACAAGTGAAAACCATATTAAACTCGTCAGGCCAGTAGCTGCCAATGTCAGAAGAGAAACAACACTACAGTAGACATGAACGCCGACTTGTCCTCCTGGGTCTCATCCAAAAGCATCTTTTGAAAAGCCAAACATTGCAGCTGAGGGAGCAGATGGGGTAATGACTAACAAGAGGATTACTTTATTACGTTTGCTTTCCTCATGGAGACGTCCTCGCAAGTGAAATTATTCAGTTGAATGTGTTATTTTTCTTCGGCTTATGCCTTTCCAGGAGGATATTTATTTTTCATAACCACTCGTCACGGTGGCAGCAAAGCGTAATTGACAATCTTGAAGCTGTTATCAGCATGAAATTAAAAAAAAAAAAAAAAAAAAAAAATCAAACAAATGTACAGCCGAATGAATCCTGCTCTCTTGGGACTTCATCTGATCAGTGGATTGAGCCAATTGTGTGAGTGTTATACTTGAAAATAGGTTTTATAAATAACAATTTTCCCAACACCAGAGTAAAAATAAACAGCAGAATGACACAGTATTTCACTATACACCACTCACATTTCTGCAGATATTTAATTGCACCTTTTCATTGGACAACACTGAAGAAATGACACTTTGACGCAATGTAAAGTGGTAATGTACACTTTATTTTGAAAAGTTGAAAATGTATAGTTCACTCAAAATAACTCAAAACGTTCATGCACCTTCTCACACGAAGAGGTGGCTTAAAGCAATGGTAGCTATTGCGGCCAGCAGGTGGCAGCAGAGTATACGAGATCAGCAAGAGCCATGTTGCAGCAAGCTCTTTTTTTGTCAGTGCTTTTACCAGGAATGTGAATATGGACGAAACTTGGTTATATTCTAATGCTAATTGCTGCAAAACGGAAACAGATACAAAAACACTTCTTTTTTTTTTCCTGATGAAAACACACTCTAATCTTTCTTTTGGTGTGTTCCATGTTTTTATAGCAATTGAACAAAATATTATGTGGGCCTTGCAAAATCAGTCAAAATCCAACATAACAGCCGTAAGCAAAGGAGGTTGCATCAGTGAAAATGGCTGGGAGTGAATGAGTTAATAGCCAAAGCCCCTGGTAACAAAACTGAGTAGGCCTACACTCCTAAGCAAAAATGTCCAAATTGAGCACAGTCATTTAACCTCCCCAGTGTCATGTGACTCATTAGTTTTACAAGGTCTCAGGTGTGTTAAATTTGGTATTACAGCTCTTACACTCTCTCATACTGTTCACTAAAAATTAAAAATGGCACCTCATGGCAAAAAAACAACAACAAAAAAAACAAAAAAAACTGAAAATCTGGGGGGGAGTTTTGCTCTACATGAAGATGGCCTGCCCTAGGCTAATTGCCGACACCCTGGAAATGTGGCTGGAAGCAGGTGAGGAGTACAAAGTCAATTGTTTCTTGCCTACTGTCAAGCATGGTGGTGGTGACAGTGTCATGATCTGGAGCTGTATGAGTGCAGCCAGCATTGGGAAGCTACAGTTCATTGAGGCAACCATGAATGCCAACAAGTACTGTGACATACTAAAGCAGAGCATGATGTATTGCAACATGATAATGAACCCAAACACACCTCCAAGATGACCACTAGTCATGCTAAAGAGGTTGAGGCTAAAGGTGATGGACTGGCCAAACATTTCTCCAGGCATAAAACCTATTGAACATTTCTGGGAAGTCCTCAAATGGAAGGTGGGCGAGCGTGAGGTCTCGAATATCCGCTAGCTCATACAGGAGTGGAAGAGGATTCCAGGGGTAACCTGTGAAGTTCAAGCTCTGGGCAACTACATGCGCAAGAGAGTTAAGGAAGCACTGAAAAATAATGGGTGGCCCCACAATATATTGGGCATTTTCACTTAAGGGTGTATTCACTTTTGTTGCCTTACGTTTAGTTATTACTGGCTGTATTTGAGTTATTTTGAGGGAACCATAAATGTATACTTTAAAAAAAAAGTGGTTACAATGACTACCTTTTGTTTTTGCCTCGTTAATCATTTTGTTTAAAGTGTCAATTCTACTGTAGTGGTTTCCACAAAATGCACAATAACAAAGCTAATACAAATTCAAAATCTTTTGAATGACATCACAGTGGGCCATGAGTCTTCATCTGAGCTGTATTTGTTCTTCCAGCATTTTGTTTACTGTTGTAGTTGAGTCCTTTGTAATCACCTTCTTTGTCTTCCTGATTGATGAATTGGCCCAGCAGCGAGCCCCGGACAGACAGACCAATAGATTCATTACTTTATTCATCCAATGAGGGAAAAAGGGATGTCCATGCTTTTTTACTTTAATTTATCAAGTTATCAAAAACAGTCAATCAAACAATTTATGTTATTTATATATTACAGTATTAAAAAAATGCTACTTGAACATATTTCTATAAGGCAAATAATTTAGGATTTTGGGGTGGTCAGAGACCATGTAATTCAGCAGAAAATATCAGCACCTGCACAAAACAGGATCTGAATACGACAAACGGGCAATTTGCAGTGAATGTGATATGTTCAAAACATAGGACCTTGACAGGCCAAAAAGTGCAAGAAGCAATTTTTTTCTTATAAAAATTATCTTTATTCACCACAGTGTTATAAAAATAAATGTTGTTAACAGTTTAATTAATCAAAACAAAAACTACAAATGTATTAGTAGGAAATGTCATTATTAGTAGCCTGTATCCCGGTTAAAAATGGACAACGGGCCACAAAAGGCCCCTGGGCCACAGCTTGGAGACACTTGACCTAAAACAAAGTAAAACGCATCTGCATGTCAATATTTTTCAGGACCACATGCACTTGTGGCAAGACCAGTCACGCCAATACCACATGGAACTTCAGAATTTACACAAACAGTCCAAGAAGACGATGGAGGGCATGAAGCAGGCACACAGCACGCTCTCCACAGACGTGGAGGCAGCGGCGGTCCGACTGAACCGGGTGGAGCGAGACATGGACTTAGTGGAAAGACGGACGTCCCCGCGGGCTTGTGCTAACCGGGCGGACCGGGTGGTGGAGCAGGGAGTGTGGAGCCAGGAGGAGAGCCGAGAGGAAGAAGAGGAGTGGGAGGAACTGCCCTCCAGAGTGACTGGTGAGATACGTCACTTGTGGACTCAAAATGGTCTTCAATGTTTACAAATGTTTAGGCTATGTTACACTTGTTGAAGAATATTTGATGTTTACAGTGCTATGTAATGGATGTTCAGTTCATCCGAGTCTTAAAGGAGAGGTGTGTGAATTATGGCTGATGGGCAACATAAAGCCTACCACTTATTTCATTTCGAAAAAAATGTGGAATAGGATAAAAATGGTTGGATAATATAATTTGCATCCAAAATAATTACTGTACATTGGTGTTAACCCTTGTATTTTATTTTGTCAGCAGATTATGTTGAACATTTTGGATCTAAAACTATTTCACATCATTTTTCTCTCATCTTGTTGATGAAAACATTGACAGATTAGCACAGACAAGATTTTACAAAATCAGATTTTCAACTCGTTTTTGTTGAGGTACTAAAATGTCCATAGATTTTAGTCCAGTTTTTATTAAATGAAGTACATTTTTGTCTTGTCTTCATTAGTAGAAGAAAATGCAGACTGATTTAGTCCCAGTTATTGTTTATTATTGAGGGTTTTACTCTAGCTGAGTTTTAGTCCGATGAAAAATGTGTGTTGACAAAATTAGTTATGTTTAGTTTTCATTGACGAAATTAAATGATTGTCCTGAATAAAACTAGACTAAAAAGTTGACAGTTTTTGTTGACTAAAACTAGACAAATAAAAGTGTTTTCTTGGACTAAAATAAAAGACTAAAATGCTACATTTATAGTCGACTAAAAGTGAATTAAATAAAAACGGGATGAGGTTGACTAACAAGCATGATTGAACCTGGACTAAAACTATATTTAAAAATGGCGGATACAATTAACACTACTGTACATTTAATACACGACAAACAAATGAAGAAATAATGATTATTGCCAGCCAGTGTTATTATATTTTATTTGAAATGTTCATTAAAACGCAAATTGTCTTTGATGTACATTTACATTTACTTGTACATGTGTAAGTTTGGTTCATCAAAGTCTACATTGTAGACTCCAAACGCCACTTAAATAGTCTGCAACGAGTCAATTTCCAGTGATAATTTCTAGGGGAAAATATAATCTGAAATTGGACTAATAGTGATCAACATTTCTGTTTATGACTTCTGATTCTGAGACTCGGTAGAGTCATTTACGGGGCTAATACATGGTGTGAAAAAGTTTAGCTTTATTGAATCTCATCAGTATTCATTTCACTGGAACATGATGTGAAATATCAAATACGTCTTAATTGGTTCCAAGTGATGATGTCTGATCGTGAAACTCCTTTGGGAGTATTTAGGCAAAATGAACGATTTCCTCAATTTCTCTCGAAAGCCAATAACTCACACACAGACACACACACACACACACACACACACACATCCAACATCCAGCGCAATTATGATGCCTGCACACAGTCATGCAGTTTAGAATTCAGCTTGCTCTTTCTCCCAGAAGCAAAGAGCAACGTAGAGCTCATTAGAGACATTGTGTCCATTGTGAGGTGACCCCAAGATGAACTGGATTTCCTTGTAAGGAAAACCTTTTTGTTGGAGTGCCTGATGCTTATTTGCCTCCTGGTCATGTCTGAGGAGTCTCTTTTATCCCATGCAGCTTTTATGTGTCTTTCATCGAACTGCGTGTGCTTCCCTCAAGGTTTTAAATCGGACTTTGCGCCATATAGTTGTTGACTCCATGAGGGAATTACAGATACGTTCCCAAACTTTCAGAGTTGTTTTTTTTCTTTGAGAACCATTGTAACTAATGTTGAGACATGAAGTACCTATTATTTATTATTTATTTCAGTCAGGGTTGGCTTCTGATCATTAATTTTCTGAAAGTTATTCACTGTTTTCAAAGGCCCAGTCTGCCGGTTTCACTCAGGAAAATGCACTTATTAAATACAGGATGTACACACTTTAACTTTTTCTCAGTGTACACATCTGGGCTAATGTTAAATGAATGGCTTCTATTTTAGATTTCGTTTAATTTTCGTCAAAAAAAAAAAAATGTGACGAAAAATATGACCAAAGTTTTTCGTCGACGAAATGATCACTGGTGTCAATGTGACTACAATGTAAGTAGATCAGTCGTGGTCATCATCGATACATGACACTAGGTGGTGAAGTTCACTGTTCAACTATAAACTGAAATTTCATAAAGTATGTAGAATAGGCGGTTCTGAAAGTGCATGGATGCATGGATGGATGGATGGATGGATGGATGGAGCCCACACTGCCACCAACTTTTTGCATTTTGTGTCTCTGTAGACTGCGTGGAGATCATCTCTGCCATCCGCTCGGTGAAGATCCTGAAGCGAGTGGGCGGTCCTAAGGGCGTGTGGCTCCGAGACCCCCGGTCATCCAAAGTTTATGTGTTTAACGGGACGGAGGGCGACACCATCTACCAGTTTGAGTCCGTCAGGGAGTTCCTTCAGGGCTCTTCAGAGGTCACCCTCGGTCGGCCGATCAAACTGCCGTCCAACTGGATGGGCAGCGGGGTCGCTGTTCACAACGGTTATCTGTATTACATCCAGCAGGGGGAAGACACCAATGTGGTCAGATATGACATCCTTGGTGGCGAGCTCATGGATGTAGCCATTCTCCCTGTGGAGAGCCGAGTTGCTGTTTACAGCCTCAACCCTGAGACGGTGGCAGATCTCGCAATGGACGACCAAGGTCTCTGGCTTCTTTATGCCAACGGTGAGACCGAACCCAACATCAACCTGGCAAAAATGGATCCTGTCTCGCTGGATATCGAACAAATCTGGGACACCCGCTGCCCGAGGGAGAACTCGGAGGCGGCCTTCATTGTCTGCGGCGTCGTCTATGTTGTTTACAACACTCGGCTGGCCAGCCGCTCCCGGGTCCAGTGTGTGTTTGATGTTAACGACAAGGCGGTGAGTGAAGAGGCACCGCTCTTTTATTTCCCCCGACGGTACGGGGCACATGCCAGTCTAAAGTACAACTCTGAGGAGAAACAGATCTACAGCTGGGACGATGGCTACCAAATCCTCTACAGACTGACAACCAAAAGGAAACTGCTGGTTTGACAACCTAAACAAATTTCATTTATGGTAATTTTTCTTTTTCTTTTTTTTGTCAAATAAAACATGTCCTGTAAATTAGAAAAACATGGAAATACATAGTCTCACTATAGTTTCCATGTTTACAAACATTTTGATTGTTTTCGAAGGCTTTCAATTGTTTTCAGTATTTACAAAAACAAGAAAGTAAGATTTGTTGAACTCTAAAATAGTTGTCTGTAGTTATTACTGTACTGTACTGTACTAAAATTGTTGTTTGCCGTTGTAACAAATACACATTTTAAATAGTCAGCATTTTTCTGCTGTCCTCATTATTATATTAAAAAGCAAAGAAAACACTATTGCTTGCTTTCAGATAATTCAACTGCCATAAAATTGTCATTTAAAGTTATTTTGTTCTAACATATATTTATGTACGGCAATTTGTGATAAATTATATTTTAAAAATACTATATTGTATATATATATAAAGTCATCCATTCAATTCATCTGTGACAAAGGAGCTACAGTGCCGTGAGATATAGGAAGGAGTGATAGCTCATGTAGATAACAAAGAAACAGCATTTGGATGCATGTTTTTATAGCCCTTTTCACCAGAATATTACACATTCTGTACTTCCGTGTGGCATAAGACAGAGCTTTCTCCAATGGCACCCTTAGTAAACAAACCCATCCATGTCAGTTGAGAGCGATTGATAAAACAGAAAAATGCTTCAATTGTGATTTTAGCTTTCTTTTCTAGTTTGAAATGTGTAAAGAAAAACGAAAATGTTACATGAGGTAAACTGCTTCCAAGACAGACATAATGCTGTCTGTCATTTACATTTCAACCTGTGAGTTCATTACAAAACAGGTGTGGTGGAAATTCATACATAGTAAACATAATCACCGAGGGAGTTGCTAATGAGTTGCCCGAATGAATGGCGCAGACATGCCCGAGTTGATACTAGCTAGCAGGCTATAGCCATGAACTTTTGTTACTCAAATACATTTTACACATACCTTTGAGAAAATGTCTGCCACGTCTGATGATAGAGGATTTGTTTCCAGTCTGCCCTTTAGAAGTACACTATCGGGAGAACTACGACAACCCACCTCGCCCACAGTTTCCACTGGATCCATTTTTATTATTATTATTATTATTATTATTATTATTGGAGGAAATTGGTCAAGCTAAACCTTTTGGGTTAAGGTTACCTAATTGTGAAACCCCACACACAACAACTTTCTGACAATTTTGAGTACATGTACAGTAAGTGATTAACAAGTGAAAGCACAGCGCATTTGCACCCTCATGGTGCTCAAAGTGCTTTAACGCATTGGCCTACTTCTCATTCACTTTGTGAGGAGCAGCATTTTTATTCTGTGCATGTCCAGATTTATTCCCGGTACAGCACACCCTTCGATGCCATGTCACTTATGTGTACACTGTTAGCTTTAGCTCCTGAACTGTTGCTTCACTTTCTCTGACACACTGCCACCCACCCATTGTTTACAAACAATATGACATTAGCTCAATTTTGTTTCCTTGTTTATTTTCATTATATGAATATGAATTCTATGCAGAACCAATCATGAGTGGGCTTTCCCAGCCTTTCACCATCTGTCGCAGATTTGTATTACATGGGATGCAAACAGTGGCACTCTAATTACTAAAGTCTGCGTAGTGACCCTGAGTCAGTGTCATTAAGTAATTTCGCTATTATTAGTAATGCCCAAAATACAATCTGAGCAGAATATGCATATTTAAACTGAACAAATCAACTAATGACGATAAAAACAAAAGTTGAATTACTTAATCTTCCTGCTTTGTTTTGCTATCCAGTTGGTATTTTAGACATCACTGTTGAGGAGCAATAAGATCACAAAAGAAACATCATTGTGGCCTCGATTGAAGCTCCTCCGTGGATCCCCCTCACAGCTTGCCCCACAATGTGCAATTAAGAATAATTGAGAAGCTCCTTAAGATGGTCGCTAGAGAACAACTTCTGGGCGACTGGTACAAACATTCTCCCCCCATGTTGGTTTGGATGGCCTAATCAGACCGGCGTCTTAATTCATAGTATCGTTAAATACTTAAACTGTTTAACTTTCTGCTACTTCATCTGGATGATTGTATTTCATTACTGTAACGTGCCACAACATGAGAATGGTTTAATTAGATGTTGTTGAAGTGTTTGCTGTGTGAGTCATTTTGCATATGACTCTCATCTAATGTCATTGGTGACCGCTCTGCCTCGTTAGGCCGCAAATACAAACAAAACCCCACTTTGCATAAATCCTTTAATCAAAAGGAAGATTATGTCACAGAACCAAAACACATCACACCTCATGGAAGGAAAACAATGAAGAGGTTTGACAGTGGCAAGTGGGGATCAACGTAATGCCAATTATTTCACTGGTAAGTCTAAAACAAACTCCTTATACTAGTGTGTGTTCATTTCATCAACAGAATAGTTTCTCACTTGCCACTATTATACAGAATGCCCATAGAAAAAAAGTCAGTGCTATTGGTTACAACAGAAAAATAAAGATTGACAAAGGTGGCAACATGAGGTAAAGCTGAAAGTTAAATCGTCTATCAACCAAACGACCGCACATCATCCCAAACGTGTGACTGTCTAAAAGGCAACATATAACTACAGGAGACAACATTTCAAGGAATTAGTAAAGGAAACTAGCGTTTGACGAATCCTAAACTTCGTCACTCACTTACAACCACATCCATGTTTTTTTTTTGTTTTTTTTGTCTGTTCATTTTTTTTCTTGTGTCTCCTTTCACAAGAGTATCACTGATTATCAGCAAAACACAAATATGTCAATGACTCTTAACATTCTTTTTTCTGACCAAGGAGTTGCAATATTGAACATACAATTTCTTGAAAAGAACATACTGACAAAATCACCACAAAACTCAAGATTTTTCTGATATCGACTGCCAATACTCTCATGTTACAGTGAAATTTTTACCTTATTTTAGTCTTATGGTCCAGTGGTTCATTTATTTTTGTAGGCTACTTGACAGTTGGTAATGTGAAAACGCATGTACAGCTAATTAAGGTTTGATGATGGTGACTGTTGTGAACCTTCAACTTCCATTATTTCTTATGAGAACCGTTGCTTTTGAAATAAGAACAGTTTGGAAGTCAACCAGGGTCACAGACTGTATTGTGTCCCTGTTTTGATTGGATTGAAATGTCAACATGGGCCAAAGATGGTTTGTCTTGCCTCAAATTAGATGACTATAATACGGAGCTAAAGTGACACGTACGTTCCCTCGCAATCTTTGCGAGAGAACGCAAAGTTGTTTTTTTCGCCTACCATGTCACCTTAGCTGCGCAGTAAACACTTCCGGGTCATCTTCCATGTGAACAAAAGCGACTAGGATGGAATGTTTGTAAACATGAAACAAAACAGTGGGAAAGCTTTCCCAAAGCGACTAGGATGGAGCATGTATTTTCCCACTGCTTTGTTTACACGTCGCTTTTGGTCACAGGGAAGATGACCCGGAAATGTTTACGGCGCAGCGAAGGTGACATGGTAGGCGAAAAAAACAACTTTGCGTTCCTAGGGAACGCAATTTATTATTTATTTTTTTCCTACCATGTCACCGGGGCTCCGTACTATAATGTCATTCAATAGACGGTAACCAAATTTTATATTCAAGCACACCTTATTATTCTGTTTGTTTGAGCATGTTTTAATGAGACATACTGTGTGTAGTATCAAAAACAATTGGAGGATGCCTTTGATAACTAGCGTACATGTGGCAGTGTTGATGTTACGTCTCCCTTGACACACGGCTGTGGGATTTAGTTGCTTGGTGTGGGGCCACTCTCTAATTAACATACACAACTCTTTACTTTATCTTCCTGGATTGTCGTGTCATTTGCACAGAAATTCTTTACTGAGGTGACTGGTACTGCTCAGCCAATCCGACTGGCTCACTGGCCCTGTTCCGTTCCTTGTCCTGTCTGATCTTCTACAGGGTGTAGCTCTGCTTTCCCATTACACATGTTGATAAAAATCTAAATCCTATGCAATGTTATTGTTGTTATATACTCTTAATACCCAAAGTAAAAAAAAACCTGCACTGACTGTAAAACCTCCTGAAACTATATCAGGATTGTAATTGGAGTGAGGACTTTGGCCAATAAAAGTGACTGAGGTGAAATTAGGGGGTGTCAATGATACCACGAGCGGTGACGTCAAACACAAATAATAAGGGCCAATGAGATAATAAAAAGCTACTCCTTGGAAATCCGATCCAATTGGGCTGACGCCACCTCAACAACACACACAAAAAAAAAATACAAAAAAAAAAAAGAGGAAATGCCTAAAACAGATCCTGACGGAAACATCTGCACATATCATGAAGCGTTAACCACCCACTGACAAAAAAAAAAAGAAAAAAAAATGATATACTGTATGGCACATGCATAGTGGGGCCAGGAAGAAACTTCACTGCAACATTAAGGAAATGTTATTTTATTTTTAGGTTCCATGTTTTGGGCCACTTGGGACAGCAGTTTTGAATCTAAACCTGTTGACCTGTTTTGAACTGATTTTCTGCCACTGAATCTTTGGCCAATCACCTTCCATTTTAGAAACCAACTTTGCATTTGATTTGATGGATTTTGAAAGTTGCATCAAAAGATTTTTATTTATTTTTTAAACGACTGTTCATTATTTATTTATTTATTTAGTAAGATCTAGGATGCATAAAAAAAAGTTTAAAAGTCTTTAGTTTAAACCCAACCCAGATTAAGTCTAATAAGCTTCCAAGTTGCTTTTACAATTTCACCATAAAGGCTTTTTTTTTTTTTTTTTTTTATCTGAACCCTAACATTGCATTATTAGGCAAATATTTTATTGGTCGCCACTGGGTGTGTCACATCTTGAAATCATCTTGTTTAAGATTTTTTTTTTCACTTGTGCACAGTAAAATGATTTAAATCCAACTCCTGTTAGTCACCACTGGAAACGTCCAATCACCTTCCAATTTCAGTGTCAGTATTTTTCTAAACAATTTCTATAAACACTTTCCCAACATAGAAACAAACCACCTAATGTTAGCATCATGGTTATGAAACTAACATTAAAAATGGAATAGTATTTTATAAAATGTTTTATAAACTAAAGGCAACAAAGTACATAAATTGAACTGATGTTTTGCAAGTGATGTGCTGTTTTCACTATATGAGTAATGGTATGCAAGTTAGCATTTCCATGTTCATTGCTAGTATTCATTGTTGTCCAAAGACAAGGCAGATTTTTTCAAATAGACTCTCCCTCCAAATATTTAATCTTACCTGAAACGTGAAGGGGTGTTTTTCAAATAAAAACAGAAACTTTAAAGGTTTAATTTGATTGAAAGTGATGAAATTAAACTGCTTGGGAGCATTGTGTAACCCTTACACATTGCTGCTTTTAAATCACAACTGAGATGAAATAATTTTTTTTATGACTCATATTTACATTTAGTGATCCTTTTTTTTTTTTTTTTTTATACTCACATAGCCTGTAAGGGGAATTTCTTGGTACAAAATATTTACTCCATCTAAAAAATAAAACACAATGAAACATTTGTCTTCATTAAAGTTCATGTTATACTGAAAGACAACAGGTACAGCAAATTAAATAAGGGGATTCAACTGCATCACGTCGGCATCTGGGTGACAAATTAGAACATTTTCACAAGAAAAGAAACACCGTTTCATAACGCAGTTAACATCAAGGGAATATTTTTTTCTCCAAATGTCACACCTGCTAGGCTACATCGAGCTTCACATCTTGTCTGCATCGAAATAAACCAAACAATCACAAAAATGTGTCTGTACACAAATATATGCACAAAATTATACCTCCATAACGAGGGGAGACCGAGGAGGCAACGCCAACATCAAATTGTGCTATTCACCGCATTTACGCAAATAGTGGCCATCTGACATTTATTTCCTCAACTGCATACGGAGGCAGGCCTTTTACATGACGGAAGGTGCTCTCACTTTATTTATATGAATTCATTTTGAATTCATGGTGGTCAAGAAAAACTGAGGTTTAAAATAAAATAAAATAGAATGACCCTTATGGAAAAGTGCAGCAAAACAAGAAGAAACGAGGCAGAGTTGGTGGAACAAATTAGTTGTGTTCCTCCAAAAAACATCAACATAAACATGGCTGCGCACAACATTGTGGAGCTGCGGAGAAATCGCAAATAACTGTTGCCTTTTCATTACAAATTGTGATAAATAGTCAAAGTGCTGTTTCAGTGGGGTTTTTTTTGTTTTGGTGTGTGACGTGTGTTTTGTTTTCTAATGTATACAGTGATGCCTCTCTTTGAGGAAAGCCGTAGTTCGTCTTTGATGGATGATGCAACCAGCGACAAATTAGGTCAGGGCATGTTCTGGTACGCAGGGTCAGCCACTATTTGAACAAATAGTGAATATGAGTTGCTGTTTTTTCCCTTGTTTTCTACCTTGAATGAAATACTTTTTAGAGTGCTCATCCTATTCTGAATTTGTGTTTTAGCCTGAAGTGGAAAAAAAAAAGTATCGCATATAATATAATGATAAGGAAACTCAATTTTAACACCGTAATGATGCTACAGCTTGATTTTGTTCCGATGAAAATGAATGCAGCACCAGGACGTTTTGAAAGCGGCTCACTCTGAGAAACGTCCTCTGATCACCACTTTCTCGAAAGTTTAAGTCTGCATCCATACAACCAAGGTGGAAGGACATCCAAAGATCCGGTTGCGCAGTCATAACACCCCCCAAAAAAACAGCCTGACCTGACGTGCTCCCAGATCAGCTGTCTCGAACCACGCTGGCGGAAGGTGGGCTTCGGAGGGCGACTGAGGGAGAGGGGCAGGGGGGCGGACGGTGGGGTGGGGGACAGCAGGTTTTCTCCTGGATAATCAGACAGGCAGGAAGTGGACCAGCAGGAGGCAGGAAGAACCTCACACCGCCCCCTATCCGGGTCGAAGGGGGTCGCAGGGGTCGCAGGTGGCGTTGCTCAGGGTGTCGCTGGGGGGCGGGGGGACGGGCAGGATCCCTGGCTGTCAAAGCTGGCGGCCCTTGCTTTCCACTGTGACACATATAAAGATGGAACGCGATGCTAAATTTATGTCATGAAAACGTATCAACTACATTCATGTATTGATTATTTTGGAATTCTGGGATTACAATGTATATAAAAAGTCTAGTCACCCCTTTTAAAATGTCACATATTTGTGACATAAAAAAGGAGACAAATATAAATCATATCAAAACTTTTTTTCTCCAGTATTCCCAGTTGCCCCCCCCCCCCCAAAAAAAAGTATAATTACGTTCTATTTTAAATGTTTTAAGTGTCCCAAAGACATATTAATACTTTTTTTTTAAAATTTTTTAATGCTAAAGCATGCAGAAGGCTTTGATGCAGCCTCTCAACTGCAAAGAACAGTTGAAGAAATCGTAGTTATTACTCAAAGGGCCAGCAGGTGGCAGCAGAGCAAAGGAGATCAACTAGGACCATGTTGAAAAAAAAGCTCAATTACGGTACTCAAAATTCTAAATAGACGTGAAAAATGATTAAACTTAGCTATATTCAAATGCTAATTGCTGCAAAACGGAAACAGATAGAAATATACTTTTTTTTTCCCTAATGGACGAAGAGACTTTAGTCTTTCTTTTGGTAGGTACATGTTTTTATAGCAATAGAACACAATATTCTGTGGGCCTTGCAAAATCAGTCAAAATCCAGTAAAACAGCTGGGAGTGAAGGGGGTTGCTTCTGTGAAAATGGCTGGCAGTGAATGGTTAATGTAAACTATAATCTGCACAGCTCAACTGAAAAAAAAGTGTTTTTCAAGGAGGAAAATGTAAAAATAAACAACTGTGATCACAAGTTTGCACACCTATTAATGATGTTACTCTGTTCGGAATTAAGCATTTCTTCTGACCATCGTACATTTTCACACATGCATTTGGGAAATTCCAATTGCATTTTGCAAAATTTGTAACTCTTTGGCAATAATTTAAAAAGTACATTTGCCGCAAGGATGTTGCAACGCTAAAACCAATTTGGTACATTCAGTATTGCAGCTTGTGCTCTAGCCACATGTCCACTCTGCAAACAAATACAGTACAGCTCAGCTTCTCGCTAGCTGATGTGGAGGCAAGTGATATGATTCTAGCAGGACATTAAACCTGTTTCCTTACCTCATTTGAAATTGTATTATGCAAATGTGAATAGCAGTGGAGCACAAAAAAGCGACCCGGGCTCATCAGATTGAGCCAATTCAGAATTCAGACTATACAAACGAATACTGTTGCATTTGTCTGCATGCTTATCTTCTGTCCAAAAGAGGAAAAACTATGGATGTTGCACTTTCCTAAAAAGAAAAAAATGAATATTTATTATTTAAAAAAAAAAAAGGATTTGTACATCATTTTATCTACTTGAAAATCATTTATTGGAGGAGTAGCAGCAAGACATTTGTTTCATTAAACGTCATTAAATGTGATTCTCATTACACATAAATAAGAGTATATGCAGTTTTATGTGCAGCATTTTGTTTGTTGAGGGCTTTGACTTTCCTGTACTTTTTGTGTATGTATGTATAAAATTAATTCAATGGAGAGAAAAAAAAATGTCACCATAGAATAATGGATTTAATTTAACATCAATTTGTATTTCAGTTAGAGGAAATTTATGATGACTTCTAATTACAGACAGTAATTGAGAATGTTGACAGAAAATTAAATGTCTCTCTTAATAACATTATATTTTATTTATTTATCACGTTTGCCACTTTGTTGACATAATTTGCCCTAATTACTCAGTGTAAACGCAAGTAATCCACCAATTTTTTTCTTTTCTTTTCTTTTTTCTGTCGCATTCACCTCCTTCTCCGATTTCTTGGACTCCAGTAGGGGGTGCCAGTGTGCGATGGGCTTGCGAGGGTAGGCCAGCATTTCGTTCCAGTGGTCCCTTCCCAGTCCCTCTGCGTTGCATCCAACCCGCATTACGCCGATAATCTCGTTGTGACCGACCCTGCGGGGTGCAGGCGTGTTTAATGTGACTGAATGCAAAACGGCAACTCATACATGGTTGTGATGATTTTAATCACATGATTTTAAACAATGTGTGAGCGTCACATAATCAAGGGACAAACACCGGAAATGACCAATCCTGTTATTTCAAAGCTAAACTTGAAAATAGCTCTACTAAAATAATAATAAAATGCATGCTTTTCGCTTGCCTTTACATTAACTATATTGCGCTTGTTTTTTTGTTTTCTTTTTTTCTCAAAAGGTCTCCCATGAAGTCTTCTAGTTCCATCACCAGTCACCCCCAAACAACTGCTCTGTTATTCAAAATATAACACATCGTCTCAGAATGATACATTTAATGTCATTTAAAAAAAAATCATTAGTCAATCTTGATAAAATCAATCAATCGTCGACAACAATTAATCCAAAATCAACATACAGTATTTGTTTATTTTTTAAAGCTTTGTTTGTTTTCTTCTACAAACTGAATCTTTCACGCTGTAGCTGCCTTTCTGTCGCTGATGCACATATACAGTAGCGGTAACCTGTATCAGCAGTCAACAAAAATACGAAGCAAGACTTGCAAGACAAAATTTGCCTTTCATGGCAGCACAACCATGATTTACGTCGAGCATGTAAAAAGGAAGCAGGTTGTGGCTGATTCCATTTCTGATGAACGGGGAGAGCTCTTTGGCTATCTAGCTGCTAATATTAGCAACGTTAGTGAGCTATACTATGGAGTTAGAATCATGCCAAAACCCTGTAAACACAAAAAAATGTGATCTACGTACACAAAACCTGTTCTACGTGCACAAAACCTGATCTTCATACACAAGGAAGCATATTTTGATTTACCCAAAAAAAAAAAAAAAAAATCTTTCAAGTGCAAAAAATTGTTTTGTGTACGTAAAAAGCAATTCTACAACTACGGATAAAAGTCACGTGACTTTTGGCAGTGATATTCTGCCGAGCAGTTTCCACGTGCCGAAAAGTCTAAATCCACACACGCAAAAAGCCAGTAAACTTGACAGCAGGGGGCGCTGTTGAATCAGCGGCGTATTGAGAGAGAGTTTGGCCAACTCGTTGAAGAACTGCTACGCTGTGATTGGTCAACTGCTGGTCACATGACATATGGACGCCTTGTCGTTACCATGGTGCTGGTGCAATTGGCGTTTCCAGAGCCAAGAGTGTTTGTATTGTTGTTATCACTTACATATTGCAACTATGCCGTGTTGCTCAGCATGGCGTTGTTCACAATTACAACCAGGCAGTGGCGTTATGATGCAGGGTTAGATTTAGGGTTAAATAAAGTAAGTAAAATACCACGATTTGATGTAGTTGGGACTGCACACCTGCAGCTTTCTACCTCGTCAAATGAGTGGTGTGCCATGTTACTGTTTTCTTTCTTTTTTTTTAATTTTTAAGAATTTAGATTAATGAAGTGTTTGTGATTGTGAATGCCATAAACGACTAATGCAATACGTTACGTAATCGTTTTTTGTTGTAATTGAAGATATGCTTCTTTGTGTACGTAGATCATGTTTTGTGTACGTACATCAGGTTTTTTTGTGTTTACGGGGTTTTGGCATGATTCTAATTCCACACTATACTCACGTCTAGCTGTCAAGTCAACATTTGTCTTGTGCCCCCACCGGTCTAAACGCAGTATTCTGATTAATACTGTGTTTGTGGAATAAAAATTACGCGGACAAACCGTCATGTTGTCCTCCACTGCCACCTGCTGGCAACAGAAATTGACATTGCAGTGCTCACAGGTCAACTGTCAAAGTAATGTAACCTGAATTCTGAATTTTTGCGGTATTTGTTCACAAATACTATGAGAATCCTCCGGTACTGCTCCGTTCGCAACCGACTTTTTCTTTTTTTTTAGGTCGGACCATTCAGGCGTTGTTTAGGGCGGGGCATGCAGCTGTGACGAAACCAGGAAGCCAGCACTGACGCGGGTGGAACCGAACAAACCTAACTGAAATTAATTCTGTTCTCGAAGAATTACTCCGTTTCCTTGTTGAATGTTGAACAGCGAGAGGTGCTTCGTGCATTTTTGTCTGGTAAAGATGTTCATAAAGCCACACATGGAAATGTTCTTCCTGATTCTATGCGGGGTCCCTTCCATTTAAAAAAATCTGAGAATGCAAAATCAAAATGCGTGCAGCCCACTTTTCTTACGTACAGGTCGTAATCCATGACAGAGATGTGCAGGCTGACGTGGTCCATGCTGTCGGGTGGGATGTCAAAGATGATGGCCTCATTGTAGGTGGGATTTAGGGTGTTCTTCTTGATGCTGGTCTTCTTCTTCTTCAGACGTCGCCCGTCACATATTAGAGACACTTTCACGTAAGGATCTGGATGGAAGGACCAGAGAGGGGGAAAAAAAAAAAAAAGTCATGAGGGGACACTAACATTTATGACAATCTGAGAGAAGGTCTGCTATCTCACACACTGATCTAGTTTGTCCCACTTCCTATTGATTTTAAATTATATTTGGATTAAAGGCAGCAGTGGGTCACAGGTCACAATAAAATGTCAACACTTGCTAATCAGCATAGTGGAATCACGCCGAAAGGACGAGCCTTAGCGGAGTCAAGTTCCCCAGTAACTACATCATTTTGGATGATGATATTTAAATGTGAAAATCTAATAATTATTGTTATCCATAATTATTATTATTATTATTATTATTATTATTATTATTATTATTATTTTTTAATTTTTTTTTTTTTTTTTTTTTTTTTTTTTTTTTTTTACAGTTTACTGTTTCATAAATGGGGTGGCACGGTGGCTGACTGCTTAGCCCATCCGCCTCCCAGTGGAGTTTGCATGTTCTCCCCGTGCCTGCATGGGTTTTCTCTGGGTACTCCAGTCTCCTCCCACATTCCAAAGACATGCGTGGCAGGTTAATTGGGCGCTCCCAATTGTCCCTAGGTGTGCTTGTGCGTGTCGTTGGTTGTTCGTCTCTGTGTGCCCTGCGATTGGCTGGCAACCAGTTAAGGGTGTAACCCCGCCTACTGCCCAGATTCAGCTGAGATAGGCTCCAACACCCCCCGCGGCCCTTGTAAGGAACAAGCGGTTCAGAAAATGGATGGATGGAAGTTTCATAAATAGTCATAATAATAATAGTGAAGTAATATGTCAAATTATACTTATACAGAGCTTCCACTAATCATCCCTTCCCGTCAATGACGACGTCCACCTTTCGGCGAGTGCACATAAAGCCTAAAAAAATTCACAGACTCAGCACCGACTGAAGCATGTTTACGTCCGTCGATCGGGGCGAGTACAGATGGTCCCTCTCATTCCGTGTATTTTTGCAGGCTTTGCATCATTAAGCATTCGCCGAATATGCGGAAGCACTCTGGTGGGAACGATTAACAGCTCTGTACTATAATGAATTAATTTTACTCCACTTTGAAATTTCTTCCTTTAAAGTTCAAAAAGTGTGAAACATTGGGAGCTCACTGAAATCGAAACGGTCTGCATTAAAGCACCCAGTGACTCTGGATTCTCATTTTCATGACAGGTGGTGTACGGTAATAAATGTGTCAACCACGTAACTGTGCATGAGTGGGGTTTTCTTTCTTTCGGTACTTTGCTAGATGAGCGCAGATATAAGCAGGTGTTTCAACTGTTCTGTGCCGTTGTGGAGGGGAGCATGGCTGACTCACAGTGAATCGAAGCAGCTACCCTCATTAACCCATTTAAATTCAGTGCAGACAGAGGCATGCGGTCTACATGACAACTTGCTGGAGTCCATGCAGGAGATCGGTACGTGCAAAGTGGAGTTACAGTTAAAGGAACCGTAAGATCTCCTCTTGCGGATGATGTAGTCAGCCGCACATGTGACATGGGCAATTGGAGAGCGCCTTGCATCACCAATCGGGTGTCTGACCGACCATCCCCCACCCCTTCCTACTACTCTCGACTAACCACTGTGGAACGTCAAATCTTTCTACCAGTGCCTCGATCAAATCCACCAAAACCACGCTACAAAACCTGCGTCACCACTTAGACCTGGTTTTAGCGAGTCTACAGTATAACCTAGTCTACTTTTGTCACCAAACAAGATGCGCCGGAGCAATGTAATACAATACACCACACTTGTCCTGCCATGAAAATGAAGATACGCTCGTTTTTAGCCCAGGCGCATCTACGAAAATAGGGACCTTTGGGATTCAAATTGTGGCTCACGTTGCATGTCATTAAACATCACAAGGAAAAAAAATGTCACAATAAATCCCAATTATGGCTGAACTCTGGCATTTAAAGCACAATAAATGTCACATTTCGCATGCAGTATCAGTTCTGCAGGCAAACATGAGGATGGCAGGCGCTTATTAAATAAAATGAAGGTCTGCAGCAACGTTCTGACAATGGCTTGATATTACACGCCTTGCCTGTGTGCCTGTGAATAATTGCCAGAATAAACAGAGACGGCTTGCCTGCCTTGTGTGTTTATGATCTGAGACAATAGTAAACACACGCGCACACACATCCAAACCTGAGTATCCAGTGATGTCCATGGCCTTGAGGTTCCTGCACTTAATGACAGTCAGTGTGAGTCTTCCAGCAGTGGGCAGGTAACAGAGTGAGAACATGATCTCCCCAAGGTCGACACTCTCCTGAGGATGGACACACACGCAAAACACACACAGGTGAGTAGGTGAAAATGTCCACAACCAGAAACGACAGTATGACTTAAGGCCTAATAAATTGTTTTAGAAGCAGATTTTGGTTCCCTGTTCGTGACACGTTACAAGAGATGAATGGTACTTATTATGTACCCCAGAACATATGTACAGTTGTCAAGGAATTGCTAAATAGGCTGTTGCGAATTTGGTAGATGAATAGAATTGTTAATTAACTGTCTTGAAGCAGTTGTAGGAAAATAGCGTGCCATTAGTTTGCTGCAAACATCAATAATGTTGCTGTAGTGTACATGGCCACATTCACACAATATTCCCCTGGCCATGGTAGCCCCATTTGCCCGAAACGTAGTGCTTAGTTTTCTCACAGTATATCATGATATCGATGACAGGCAGTGAGCAGAAGGGGCTGTTAAGTCCCAGAGGCTCAAAGGCGTGTTATGGTTCCGCCTGCATTTTACCACAGAAGTCAGCAAGATTCTCCGTTTATCACGTTCTGTTGAGGATTTCTATGGTTAAAAGCGTCGACGTGGCAGCTTTGGGGCATGTTTTTGTGTGTGTGTCTCTTTCCACTTTCATCTCAATATTAAGCATTATAAACAGTTATGTTGTACATAGCGGCAGTGAGATACCACGGAGTACACAACCTATGTTTACCATCCTAACACAGAACACCCTCAAGTTTTGATACGCCATTTTACTTACTTTCAGATTTCATTTTGTTCAACCTGCCACAAATAGGTTTCTCATTTGTACATTAATTGTGGCAAATGATTCCCCAATCGTATTAAGAAAATGTATGTTTTAGGTAAACCATAAAGATTTATTGACAATAATGTGTTATATATGTGAACTTATTAGTCTAAACATGACATTCTGATTAAGATTAAATTTTTGGAATATGAGTTATCCATCAAAATCGAGCCGTTTTTATCAATCTCAGGGGGCAGCCATTTTGCCACTTGCTGTCAACTGAAGATGACATCACTGTTGCTCAGGGCTCAGGCAATGACCACTCACAGCTGACATGTTTTCTGAAGCTGAGCTGTGATTGGTTGTTCCTGAGACCTGAGCATCTGTGATGTCATTTTCACTCTGCAGCAATTGGCAAAATGGCCGCATTCTGATATTGATACAAGCAGTTGAACTTAAATTCCACTGACGCACTATTAACCAGAATAACATATTCAGGCTAGTGGGGCTGCTTAGAACAAATTGTCGAGAAATTTGTGGGGGTTGACTTCCTCTTTAATTTTGCCTATAGTCAATCAAGGACATTTGATCTATTGTGTAAGTTACAACGGTTTCAAATTGAACCCAGACCTACAAAAACAACTGTAAAAATAGAAAGGGTAATAATATAATGCCAGGCCAGTCAAATCACATACATCTAACTCTCACGATTTGTCGGCATGGGTCTTACCAAAAAGTGTTTGCAACATGAAAGGTTAGTCGTGTAGTTTAAATGTACAATTTGATAGATGAGCACTTGACACCGAAATATTTTCACCTGTTTTTGTCATACTCGAGTCATGCAGGAGGTATGTTTGGGTTTTGTCTCTTGTCTGGGGTCACGCCTGGGTTAGGTTTGAGTTCATGAGTTCATGACTGAGGTCAAGTATCTATTTTGTATTGACGTAGCCATCATCTAGTTTAGGGCTATATGATGTCAAGGATCTTTTATGCTATGTGATGTTTGGGGATGTCAGGAACTATCTGTAATGACTGGGTTAACAGCCAATCAGATAATGCCATGTCGATACTGGTACTCAAATGCCTAGTCACAACCAATGTGATCAATTTGTTGTTTATATAAGCTGTCTGCGAAATGTGTGTGTTCGCCAGATTATTACTCACTGTTCTCTGTGCATCTCCGCAGTATCGTGATTCTCAATGCATTCTCGATGTTTTCATTTAGTCAAGTTATGTGAATAAATAGTTAAAACCTTATTTGTGTCTGCGCTTTGGGACCCACACCTTCAGCACACAACAGTTTTCAGAATTTGAAATGAATTGCCATAAGAACTCAGTTTTCACTCTAGGAAATAAAACAGTGAGATGCCCTTTGTTTGGGAAGGTGCAAGCGAGCCAAAAGCAGGTGCACGTCATCGCACACTCACAACTGAACGTCCGACAGCCATCTTCCTGTACTGTGGTGAGGAATTCACTTTGAAAGGTGTGAAAGTCGAGCTGTGATGCGAGAGCACAGCCGTCAAGTGTTGTAAAAGCATAAAGTGACACGGATGGGCAACGGAGGAAGTTGTGCTGTTTCACGTGTCATACCCTTTCGACAACTGGGAGAGTTTCAGCATTTTACCCAAACAAGCTGTAAAACAGCTGCAGTTTATTCTCAAATGTTATTAAAGGGGAATCCAACCTTAAACATTTCTTGTCAATAATATGTATATCTGACCTTACTAGTCTAAACATATCATTCTGATTCATATTACATTTGTGGAATATGAGTTATGAGTCAAAATCCGTTTTTATCCATCTCGATGGGGCGGCCATTTTGCCACTTGCTGTCAACAAAAGATGACATCACAGTTGCGCAGAGCTCAGGCAAGGACCAATCACAGCTCACCTGTTTTCTGAAGCTGCGCTGTGATTGGTGATTGATAAAAACATCTAGATTTTGCTGCTTAACGTATATTCCCACTAATGCAATATTAATCAAAATATCATATTTAGAATAGATGGGCTGCAGAGAACATTATTGTCAAGAGACCTCAAACTGTACTTAAAGAAGACAGTGTATTCTTACACTGGTGGCATAGTCGATGTCCCTCCATATATGCGTTTCCCGTGATAGGTCCGACGTCTCAAACAAGTTGTCCATCACCACCTCCCCAATCATGTCGTGTCGTGAAAACCTGTCAAAGTCGAAAACGCTCATGTGGAGCTTCCTGGTCACCAGCTCGTCGTAAGGCACGGGGAAGTGGAAGCTTTCACTGAAGGTGGGGTTGAGGGTCTTCCGGTGGACGCGCGTCTGGAACTTCTTGCGGTCGGGCAGCAGGTAGATCTTGACGTAAGGGTCGGACGTGCCGCACAAGTCTTTTGCGGGAAGGTCGACCGCCCTGATGATGTTGACGAGCAGGGCCTCGTTGTCGTAGTCATACTTGAGAGAGAAGTTAATCCTGCCACAGTTTTTACTGCTGCCGTTTTTGGAGGAGTCCTCGGAGTCGCACGTTTTTTGCTGGTAGAGCTCTGGCTGAATGCGGCCAATGCTTGTGGATTTTTCCTCCTTGTCCAACACGTAGTCGTTCCCCAGGTCTAGACTGCCGACCTGCATCTGCCGGGGAAGATGCCTTTTGAAGGAATTGTGCCTGTAGGAGGACAAGCAACACAGGAAGTCATGGGCGATCTGCAAATGAATTGGAAATGACAACAATCCATAACAAACCATCGGTTTACAATTAAGTTTTTTTCAATTCTCAAGAGTTGATGTTCCACTTCACAATTACTGTTAACTTGCGCTATACAAATAGTGGGTAATTAAAGGTTTGTGACAGGTTGTGGCAAAGTTACTTACTTACTTACTTACTTACTTGGAAAGCCTGTACTGGGTGAATTCCAGTCGCAACGTAGCAGACACGTCCATATCAAAATTTGGCAGTAATAAATTTACTGTCATTTCCAGACTATAAGCTGTGACTTTTTTTGACACGCTTTCAACCCTGTGGGTTATACAATGATGCGGCTAATATATGTATGTTTTTCTGACGGCCGCCAGGGGCGCTCTAGCAGAAAAGGTAAGAGTGAGAAAGGTGCGATATATGTGTCGAGGAACACGCAAGTTTAATGTAACTTCGCTCTTTGTGCATGAATAAAATTAGCATGAACAGACCCTCATCATGGAAAATACAAGAAGTCTCTGACTTTTACCGGTATGTTATTTTTAACCAGCCCTGTTAGTGCTGTGTTACTAGTACCGTATTGCTGCTGTGTTACTGCCGCATCACAGGCACTGTTTGGAAAGAAAAGCTAAGGTATGTTATTAAACCTTTGAAAACTCTTTCTGTGTCCCGTCTTTCTTTGTGAATATCTCATTTTTCAATGTGGGCATGTGTGGCTTATAGTCAAGTGCGGCTTATGTATGTACAAAAAGCTTTTTCCATTAGAAATGTACTGGGTGCGGCTTATAATCAGGTGCGCCTTATAGTCCAGAAATTATGGTAATAATAATAATGCATACATATATTTGTGGAGACTGGGGTTACTTAATGTTAAAGATTAGAGAGCTCTTCATATGAAAAGGAAAATGCACTGAGCTGTCGCCAACGTCTTACAAATGAAATTGTGCCATCTAGTGGCAGAAAAATGACCTCACTACAAATCAATATCACACTGGTTTTTACAGTACAGTACATCTTTTTAATGTTTACTAAATTTTATGAATTATTATGAAATTACTGTATCAATGACTAAAGGATATACAGACATATCTCTATTTAACATTTTCCCCACTTTTATCTTGACAGGAGGATGAAAACCTAGAATTATATTTTATTGTACATTTTGAAAAGATAAAATTTGCAATTAATCGTGAGTTAACTATTTAAGTCTTGCGATTAATTACGATCAAAAATTTCAATTGCCTGACACCCTGAGCTGAAATGAAGAATTACATAGCAAAATTTAGGGACAAGTAAGGGCTTTAGTACAACTGAGTCATTATATGATTTGTTGTGTCCTCTAAAGAGTTTTCTCCATATTAGGACAAAAGTACCATTCATTAATGTTTAAAGGTAACTACTTCAAGCTGATAAGGTCAAAGTTGAACAGATGTTGCTCACAGCTAATCAGTGATGACAAAGTGACACTGATAGCTTGCGTCTTGTAGTGCTGCACGCATGAGTCAATGCAGAATACCTGATGAGTCGTTGAGTTGAAGCCCCGCGGGAGCATACTCAAGCTTTAATTCAAGGACAAAAGTATTTAAAGGATGCCCCGCTTGGTCACGAGCAGGCAGTCGCTCAACATGCTGAAAACATGAAACACTTCACAGCATTTTGTCCCCTCAGTGGAAAGCTCCCGATGAAGTCGTCATATGTAATTAGCTTCACTCTAATGACTTGTGAAAAGTTGCAAAATGCCTTCAAGGTACTCACTTGTTACATAACGCGTTGCAAACCATCCACTTTTGTCTTAAAATCATCTAGGCTTATCTAAGGATGTTGTTTAAAGGCCATCAATACAAAGTTATTCTCAACTGCAAAGCAACACGCAAAGCTCTGCACTTCAAGCTTAAAAGCGTTATTATACAGTCCCAAATGTCTGTCTCTCTCGCTTATTATTTTAGTTTTATTTTGAAAATTTGTTGCATCTGCCTGCATCTGTACATGTTATATAAAATGTAAAATGTAATCCCACAAGCAAACATACATTTGTGGAAACAAACAAACCTCTTAGAGGGAAAAGGCCAAATGATGACAGAGAAAAGCAAGAGCATACAAAAAAAAAAAAAAAGCTACATCTACAGAGACAATATCAGCAGTCCAACGTTTGTCATTCTTTTTTTTTCCCTGTTGATTTAATTTTCTATTTTGAGCATATTTGCTAGTGTTTAAAATTTGGTTTTTAATTTATTTTTAATGCTTAATTTGAGTTGAACTTTTATGAGTTTAAGTATTGTTTTTAATATGGGGTATTTTATTTATTTATTTATTTATTTATTTATTTATGTATTCATTTATTTATTTTCAGAGGAGGTTAGCTAGTTTTTTAGTTTTTTTTTTTTTTAATTGCTTCATTTTGGACTAATTTAGTTTAGTTTTTGTTTTGTTTTAGTATTGTTATTAGTATACAACGTATTTTCCATTAGTTTTTTTTTTTTTGCTGTTGTTCTTTTCTTAAAAAAAAATATATACATTTGTAATGCTTCATTTTAGTTCAGTTTTTTTTTTTTTTTGTTTTTTTGCTATGTTTCATTTAGATCACAGGGGTCAAACTTAAGGCCCAGATGCAGCCAATCACATCATTTTATCTGGCCCATGATGAAATCAAATCATGCGTGTCAACTTTCATGATCCTTGCTAAATTGTAGCTACCAAAATTCTAAGTTGTCATGTATAATAAATAATCATTTTAAGATTTTGCACACTTTTTTTGTTACTCTTGTGGACCGAAACTTGAACAATAATTGAACGGACCTTGACTTCTGATTTCAAAATGATTTCGATGAAACTGTACAGTAAGTCTGGCAACAAAGTGCATGCAAGAGCACGCGTGTCATGACTAACCGGGTGGAAGAAGCTGGCTCAGTTGTTTGCCTCTGCATGCGCTGTGTGCGGCGCAGGAAGTGCTCCCTCATGGAGAGTTGAACATCGGTGGGGATGTCAGGAGATGTATGGCTTATCTTCACCGCAGCCTCCAGGAAGCCCATCGGGCCCACGGGGTCCTTCACTTTCTCTGTTGCCATGGTAACCGCTGGCTGCTGCTGCTGGGGACTTGATGGCGACGGCAACGGCAGCGGGTGAGGCAGCTGCGGCGGGCGGTGCTCCGGGCTGGGGGACGGAGCGAGGAAGCCGGCTTTGCTCCGCCGAGGCGGACCGCAGCGCTTCCAGGAGCCGAAGGCGAGCAGGCCCAGCAGAACCAAGCCGCAGAGCACAAACACACCGAGCAGGAGGCCAAAAGTAGCGTCTGGTGGCGAGCCGTGGGGTCCGGGAACGCAATATGGGCAAGCAGATGGCAATGACGAGGGTGAGAAGACAAAGACAGACACTGGATTAGGTTAATATTTTTGCACACAACCCACTGTCCCTGAAGAACACCGCAATTCACATCCAGTCACTTCATTCAGTAAAATATTAAAATAGTTTTGTTTTTTTACCTATTGGGTAGGTAGCCATATTTATAACTCAAGTTGCAAGCGAGAAAATTATAATAAAATCAAATGCGTCTTAATTATACTAAAATAAAAACTACTTTGTAAGATGCAAATTGTCAAATGACTCTATTTAGATGATGAAGAAAGTAATCATATAACCCATCTGCACTCTAAAAATTGATTGGTGAAATCTAGTTAAAAAAAAAAAAAAAAAAAAAAGGGGGGGGGGGTTCAATTTGACAAATCTATAATTGTGCCCAAGCCATCCATCTATTTTCTTGACCGCTTCTTCCTCACAAGGGTCGCGGGGGATGCTGGAGCCTATCTCAGCTGGCTTTGGGCAGTAGGCGGGGTACACTCTGGACTGGCTGCCAGCCAATCGCAGGGCACACAGATTAATCAAGCCAATATGACCTTAAAGGGTCTGTCTGCCGGATTCACTCAGGAAAATACACTTTTTAAATACAGGATGTACACACTTTAACTTTCTCTCAGTCTACAAATCTGTGTTTTTGTTCATCTTTTGTGGTAATTTCGTCCTAAACCCCCACCTCCCCAGCCTGTATTTTGCCATTTTGTGTTTGTTTTGTAAACAGCAACAGTTTCAGTGGAAAGACAGTTTACAACCCTCCAGCCAATCGCAGAGCGGTGGGGTGGCGTGTCGCAAACGGGGCCGGGCGAACGTTTCAGCTGCGTGACGTCACTCCCGCGGCAATTTGAAAGCACGCACGGATTTTTTTTTTCTTCACTCACTCATTCACACACGTAAGCTTCTGTGGGTGCACACAACCAGACAACACATCTAATGGTTTTTAATTACTATATCTCAGTTGTGACATTTTTAATGAATGGTATGCTGCCATCGAAAGGGGAAGCACCAATTGGTGGAGAGGAAAAATCGCCTGACAAATTACAGATTAAATATAATCTATTTAAATGCTAATCCAAAAAGGCTCCTGGGATGAGAGATGAGATGTCAAAATGGCCAATAGATTAAAAAAAACAAAAAACAAAAAACATGGTCATACGGGGTTTACTTTAAATGCGCTTGCAGTCTCACACAGATTTGGACACGGGCCGAGCACGCTGACAAGCAGGATGTGCGGGGCCCAAGGGAGAACAGGCAAACCACGCTGTTTGTTGATTCCATATAATCATATTTCAGCATCTGATACCTGGAACAATCCCTATTCGCCCAAGCCTGAATTCAATTCCCCACATTTTGCAGCAGTGTCCTTTTCCTCGCACTGCGTTTACTCTAATTTATCTACCATAGCTGAGTGCTGCTCTCAGAAGACTTTAGTCTCCATGTAATAGTGCACAGATAGCAGGAATCTGCTTTAGGGCACATTGAATTAAGTTTTTTTTTTCTTTTTTCAGAATGTTTACTGAGCTAAATCTTCCCCCGCTGAAGACAAATAGAAGCTGCAGAAACCTGCAGGCAAGGATGAGTTCATTCCAGATTGGTTTTTCATTTTTTATTAATAGAGGAAAGCCGATTGCTTGCTTGTGGCTTACATCTACATAATGGACATTTGTTAGGCTGTTTAATCTTTAAACTCACACAACTGACAAAATGAGAGTGGACAATCAGCTTAGTCTATAGGGGTCAAAAGCATGTAGTGACTATCACAGCCTAATAGATCTTTATGACATGAAACGGTTTCACCTCCGTAAACAGAAACGGATCGCTTTCTCTCCTCAGATGCCTTTCGAGTTTCGGACTTAATTGAATGGCCCTCTTAAGATGAGACACCTCCTTGCGCAAGGATTTCTGCTCAGATCGCAGTTGTCCTCCACAGCAGCTCCAACACATCATGTGACATTTCACAGAAGACTCGACACGTGGCTGACCGTGATCGCCGCTCATCATGGCAAACTGAAGCTGACCCTGCATTGTAGATGCAAAGAATAATAAGCACAATTCAGGGTCCAGTGGAACCGTGACTCCTGTGATCCTGGCTAAAGTGGAGCAGATGTCATACCAGAAGGGCAGTGAATGAATAAATAAATGAAGGGTTTGGTGCAATGCCAGGTACAGTGCAGAAAGGAGCCAACTTCAATAAAACATCTGAAACGGGACTCTGACAGGACAGACTTGAAAAATGTCATTTTTTTCTGATGTAAGGTACTGGTCTAGAAAATGATAGTTAGTCAATATTCAGCATAGATGGGAATTGAAAGTCTGCTTCGACATAAACACCAAGATTTGACTGCCGTGTCAAGTCTAGAGTCCAATCAAACCTGATTTTGGACCCATCAAAGGGTACGGAAGAGGACTAGGGCCAGTGAAGTGGAAAAAGAGGTTTGCAGGATTCTCATTTTATTCTAAGAATTCTGACTTTAAATTGAGAATTCTGACTTTGTGACATAGAGCTAAGAATTGCAAGTGGGGGGGTCAGAATGTCAGAATTCTGAGAATAAAGCCTGAATTCTTTAAAGTCAATATTCTGAGATTAAAGTCAGAATACTGCCAACCTTTAGTTTTTCCTCTTCACTGGCCCTTATCCATCCATTTTCTTAACTGCTTTCACCGCACAAGGGTCGCAGGAGCTTCGGGCAATAGGCGGCGTACACCCTGAACTGGTTGCCATCCAAATGCAGGGAACACAGAGACGAACAACCACTCACACTTAGGGACAATTCAGAGCGTCCAAATAATCTGCCATGCATGTTTTTGGAACGTGGGAGGAGACCGGAGTACCCGGAGAAGACCCACACGGGCACAGGCAAACTCCAACCAGGAAGGCCGGTGCGCAGACTCGATCTTGCGTCCTCAGCATTGGGAGGCGGGCGTGCTAACCAGTCATCCACCGTGCCGCCCAGCCCTTATCCTTTTCCATAAAAGGTGACATATTCTGGAAACAAATTTGGCTGGTTCCGCTCATAAACACATTCTTCAATCTTATTCATGCTAAAGTCAAAGTTAATACAGGGTCTGAACTTGTCCTCAAGAATGATTGTATCTGTAGAAAACAGACGAGGGTCTGCGTAGACAAGTCATATGCCATCACGCGTTCAAATGAAATGAACAAAGCAGTTGTGCAAATGCTGGACTCCTTTCTCTTGCCGTATTTCCAAAAATCCAAATGTCAAGTTATGGGTATGACTTTTAGGGAACAGTTCTACTTTCAGTCAAAGACTTTTTAATCAGATTATCTATTGGATTGGACAGATCTGTCCAATCCAATAGATAATCTGATTAAAAAGTCTGTGTTTTATAAATACAATCACACTACAAATGTTCCTTTATTTGTGTCTAAACTGGGGCATCGCTGTTCTCACAGAGATGATATGAGCGACATTTATTTTGTTAAATGGTCATTTTTTAAATAAATCCCTCTAAGTCAGGGGTGTCCAAACTTTTTCATTTGAGGGCCACATACAGAAAATCAGAAGGACACAAGGGCCACATCATGTTCTGAAGAGAAATTACGTTTATTCCTAAAAATTGTACAAATAATTTATTTGTGCTTTTGCTTATTTAGAAAAATGCTACAGTATATAAACCAATTTATTTGTAATATGGCAGTAGGGTTATTATAGTAGTGTGGATGGTTGTTCGTCTCTGTGTGCCCTGCGATTGGTTGGCAACCAGTCCAGGGTGTCCCCTGCCTACTGCCCAGAGCCAGCTGAGATAGGCGCCAGCAGCCCCCGCGACCCTTGTGAGGAATAAGCGGTCAAGAAAATGGATGGATGGATGGAGGGTTATTATAGTTTTGGAATTTTTCATTTTAGTTAGTTTTTATTAGTTTTCAGGGTGGTTCTGTTAGTTTTTTATTAGTGTAGTTCTTTAAAAAAAAAAAATGCTTAGTTTTAGTTTAGTTTGTTAGTGTCAGTATTAGCATTTTTTTTTTGTTTGTTTTGTTTTTTGTTTGTTTTTAAAAGGTATTACTTATGCGCAATATTTAAAAAACTCCATGGGAGCAACGTCATCTGAAGGTGCTTTCCTATTGGCTGCTGCTAGATGACGTCACTTCTGTGTGGCATACTTTCAAACATCATTATTCCGGTATTTATCAAAAATAAATCTACTAAAAATCACATTTAAAATCATCCCCAAAGGCTCATGTATTAAATTCATAACCAAAGACTAAAATGAAGGCCATGTTTGCTATATGGTTAGTTTTAGTTAGTTTTGTAAACATAAAATGGAATTTCAGGTAGTTTTCGTTTTTTAAAAAGCATTTTCGTTTTTATTTTATTTCGGTAACAGTATTGTTTTTTTGAATTTTAGTTTTTAAATTAGTTTTAGCTAACTAAAATAACCTTTAATGGCACCTGTTTTTCGATACCCTCCCTTCTTACTTTGACCCCCTCCAAACATTTTTGTTTTGTTTATTTTATTTGAACTGAGTCAAATGCCTTTTTTAACATAGGTCGCGGGCCACTGAAAAAATGGACGGCGGGCCGCAAATGGCCCCCGGGCCGTAGTTTGGACACCACTGCTCTAAGTCATCGTTCGAGGTTAGTTTTACGAAGGTTATCCGGGACATTTTACAGTTTCATATGAATTGTCACACATAACAATTGTGAAGTTTGAAAAAGGACAAGGGTAATAAAAAGGATATGGATTGAAACAAGTACTGTAATTGTGCTTCACATAAATTTTCATGCAATGAAGCGGATAGTGTTTCTTTCCAAAATGACGTCACAAACTGCTAGTCAGGCAAACATACAGTATTACAATGTTCATTTCAGCAGGTTTCAACAAGGTTTTCATCTGTATGTAAAACTTTTTAAAAAAAACATTTTGTTGATGAAATGGAAACACAAAATTTTTCATGTGTTGGTCTCGTGATTGAAGATGGAAGGGTGTTATTAACGTATTTCAATGAGCTCTTCGTCTTGCTAACTTGTTGTCAGTCTGTGTGATTGTTGCCTGTGGTTCAGCGCGAAAAGGTTAATGATGAGGGTACCAATGCGGCACCACACCTCCGCACACTCGTCAATCGTACATGGAAGCGAAAGCGGAAATAGAAATAGAAACAGACAAGCTGAAAAGCATCTAATAACTTTAGTGCTGCAAAGAAAGGCTAATAGTGCTAATAATCCGGCACTAGTAAGACACGGACAGCATGACCGTAAGCCGAATGGGAAGTGATAATAAAGAAAAGCCATTGGTCTTCCTCTTCAGACACACGACTAATGAAGCGAAGCGTATTATTCCCGCCGGACACCAGCTCCCCTGACAGCGTGAGAATGGAGCGACCTCCAGCTTTTTTAGCTTCACTATTAATGATTACACCCCCGCCTCTGCTGGAGTGGACTACCGCCGGCCCGCAGTCGATCATCGGGCTCTTTTCGGGCTTTCTTCCTGCTGAGAAACACTTCTCGCAATCAATACTGCCGAAACCAAATCAATCAGGCCGCAACGCTCCTTCAGGTGGCTGCTGGCTCTGCAGCAAAGGGCAGAAGTGAGTTGCGACTTTGAAAAGGTGTTTGAGCTCCTCGCTGGATGACTTGCACAAAGGCAGTGCACCCCCACCAGACCACCACAACCGCATTACATTGACACATTGCACATTTAATTTGATGTGTCATTTTTATTTATTTATTTTTTGGAAGATCGACGGGTGTGTACGAGGGTGCAACATGTTAGCTAAGAAATGGAGACGGCAAATTGATACCCGAGGGTTTTCTCCTCTAATGAAACAGTGTTTCTATGGCAACCAGGTCAAATGTAAGAAACCCACTCATCAACTTTTATTAAAAAAAAAAAAAAAATGCAATAACATTCTGGAAAACAAGGGGTATGCATATACATATGATAACAATCTAATCAACCAGTCAAGTTTTTTTTTCTTTGTGTTTGGTTGAACTATTGTTTTAAATAATCCACCCAAAAATACAGATACATGCACTTGTGTAAATTATAGTTGGAGTGGTAAAAGTGGTTTCTAAATATTATTAAAAATATCAAATAACTCTTGAGCACTCCGGAGATACCATTTTGGCTTGTTTCTCTTGTCTCGACGTCCTGATTAGATAACCAATTTACATATTAACTATAATAAATGAAATAATTTCCTAAATTGATGTTTGAGATGGTGAATAAAATTAAAAGATAGGTTTTGTGTCTGGTATATACATTGTAAGCCAAAAGCCCCAACATTAAAAAAAAAAAAAAAAGCTATGGTTTTAATCATCTTCTATTGTGTAATGACATGAAATCTGTAAAATATGTATTTGTAAATGCAAATGAGTAATGAATGAATGTGGCAGTAGACTTTAGAGTCGTTTATTATGCTGCGTGCTGGTCCCGCAGCAAGTGAGGAGGGACACTTTTAGAAGCAGTTACGGAAATAAAAGGAGGATCTGCAATATGGTACATTACAATGTACAAACATTTGTATGGGGAATTTGCTCCAACTCTTTTGGCCTCTCCTCAAGCAAATTGAAGACCTTTTCAAACGACCTTCCCACTTTGACATAAGCCCTTTTCAAACGTTCACCATTGCGTGAAATGAAATCCACAAGCTAATCTGTTGAAAGTAAGCATTAACATTAATGCTGTTGGCTGTCACCATCATTTAACATTATACAAGTATAAAGAGATGTTAACAACTGTGTATTAGAACAATAAAACTAAAATAAGGTTGCTATTCATAAGATGCCTGACAGACATGTAATGGAGAGAGAACAGGAAGGTTTTTGCAGGGTGACACTCTCACCATGGGGCATTTAATACCTGTAGGCAATACAAACACTGAAAGTCCAAATTGTTTAACTTTTCGGACTTTCACAAGGGTCTACTGTAAATGGTGTAATTATGAAAATATAGTCAAGCAATTAGCTGATCTCTACACATTTCTATTAGGTGAAATTCAACATATCTAGTTCTACATAGGGCTGTGTCAAGACTGTTATTGGTTTTTTACATTCTCAAATGAAAAATCGTAAACTAATTTTTACAATTGCATGACAGTGAAGAATCCATCCAACCAACGTCGACATCACTGTTCCTTATTAGGTCTGCAGGTGATCTTGAGATTATAGACCAGGGGTGTCAAACTCATATTCGCTCAAGGGCCACATGGAGCAACATATATTACCGAGAGGGCCAGATCGGTATAATCATGGCATACAACTTAAAAATAATTGGTGTCAATTATACGCAAATTTTCGCTATTTGTGGGCCAGCCCTAAATTAACTGTAATTGTATTGTTTCCAAAAAATAACATGAATGCAAATAAACAAACAAACAAACAAATGGCACACAGAAATACTTTGCCTGTATGAGTTCCGGACGTGTGAAATCATATTGTTACCAGAATGCATTGTGTGACACATTTAATTAATGCAGTTATAAGGACGTTTATCCTTGTGATATGTGTTTATGTTACCAATAATTGAATTTGTGTCATATTTAACACGTTTATGTCAGTCTATGATTTTATTTATTTATGTATTTATTTATTTATTTATTTATTTTCAAAAAACTGTAACTTTAGGTGGTGTATAAAATGATGACATCCAGGGCAATTCCATGTACAAGTTGCAATGCCCATCTGAGGGTTGCTTGTGAACTTACAAATGTATATGTTTTGATTGTGGTCAGCTGATATGTGGTTCGACTGCTATTTTTTATTTTTTATTTTTTATTTTTTTGCTTGACAAAATCATCTTGCGGGCCAGATTAAACCCTTTTATGGGCCTGATCCGGCCTACGGGCCGTATGTTTGACACCACTGTTATAGACCCTTCTAGCTGACTTCACTGCTTAGTTCCTGATCCGCCTCCTGGAGGGAAAGCCTCCCATAACAAATGAATGTAGAGAACTTGATTTTTGGTGAGCATTTTCGTTAAAAGGTGGGAAATATGTCAAGTGTCACAAAAAACTACATTACTGAGACTCATTGAAACCAGCCTTTTGGAGCCGCTAGCTACAAAAAAAAAATAAAAAATGGGGTTTGTTGTAGGGCAAAGTGGAAGTGGAAGCTTAAGGTATGTTGTTTTTGGTTGACACAGTACATCGATCACTACTTTCATGGTATAAATTGTCATTCATTAAATCGTTTGTGTCCGTATATACTCTCGTCTTCCTGTATATCGAAGTCTTCAAGCTATCTTAGCATGCTAGCTGCTAACAAACACATTCCTCAGCAGAGATCAAGCCTGAGTTAAAGTGTTGTGCTAATCTTGTTAAATCGTTAATTTTTTGTTCAGAATTACTTGAATACTTACGTAAAAACAGTGTGAATGATTCTTTCACTCAAGATACTATGGCACATTCACCACATCTGCCAGGAATTTACAATCAGAGGTTAATGTTATAACCCACTGTATATGAAAAAGAGAAAAACTACCTGATATAAAATAATCTGAGCATATCCTCGTACGTTTTGTGGGTGCAAAGCAGTTGCGTCGTAGTTTCACGCTAGCCACCGTGCTCGTCTTTCCTCACTGTCTTCCGCCTGGTTTAGAATCACTGCCAGCACTCAAAAGAATTATCTCATCTCTATTTGAGTCATTAGAGCATCCGTAGGCCACACACAAGTTCACTGTTCATTGGTCGCGGATTTATCAACTCTTCGACATATTTTCTAGGTCACACTGATTGTTTTCTGATTCACTCGCATTGACGCGCTGCCCTCCACCGCGAGGGGCGCACTTAAGCGTGACGTCACACTAGAAGGGTCTATATGACAAATGACAAATGCAAAAGAGGTGATTTGAAGGCACATGACGTGCAGCAGGTCTGATGACTAGAACTTGCAAATTAATGCGTCTCAAATTTTGGGGTGTAGTAAATTTAATCTCATCTCTTATCTTACTGCGCTCTGTCACTGCATCCATCCATCCATCCATCCATCCATCCATCCATCCATCCATTTTCCAGATGAATGAATGATAAATGAATACATTCAACAAACAGTGTTCTCCAGAGAAGAGACATGGTCCATTTCTGGTAAAGCTACTTCGCTGACCTTTCCCCCCCAAACCATTTGTCAACATAATCCCATATCATACTCCCTTTATTAAATGTATTTATTGAGTGTTTTAATTGTGAAATGGAATTAATTAAAAGACACTTCTTTGCTTGTTGAGGAAACTCAACAGGCTCTGGGGAGAATTGACAAGCCATAACGCCAAAAATGTCCAACACAGCAGAATCCCTCGCAAAATGGGATTTGTAGCTCGGAACGTTAATTTGTAAAAGCTGTTTCTTCAACATGCACGGGAAGCTTGTCTTCCTGTCTGTTTTCCCCAAGGGCGGGAATAATTCCCACTAATCTCGATGTGGGCACCTCAGCCATTTTTGGAGTGTTTATTCCGTGGTGTCTTTTTCACAAAATCCCATAATCCCACCCCCCCACATCCCCAAATCCTAAAGCTCCAGCATTTGAGAGGAGGTGTTAAGCGCCAGCGGATAAGTCGGATGCGTGAAACCACAGTGGAGGAGAAGGGGAAAATTTTTTTTTGACACTCAGGCGACAAGGTAAATGGTGCTCATGTGGGAGTTGGAGAATTTTGTGCTTTGTCCTACTTTGAATATTTAGCAAACTACTTGCTCACGATTAACAAATTGTAGCGATTTAATGTTTTAATAAGTGTACCGACACTAATGAAGTTTACATTTTTAGTTTTACTTCCAATAAATCAAACTCAGCTTGGTGAGTGACTTCAATTAATTTAATATTTCAAGTACGTTGGAAAAAAACTCTAGAAGTAGGTGTTCATCAATACACAGTGAGGATATATTATATTTGAGTATCTGAAGTAAATTTGTCATGTTTACAATGTTATGCTTTCATTTTTGCATTGTTGCTGTATGATGAGAGACAGTTTTTGTGCTTTTGTTTACAGGAGCAATAAAAAAATATATATTTTAGTATTCTAGTATTTTGTTGTACACAAACAACTCTTGTGCAAACAAGGTACCATAAATAAACAATTGTCAACATTTGTACTGCATATATTTCATGTTTTTAGTGCACCCAATTTCACCAAGTACGTGTGTATTTGATCATGAATACCTATGAAAAGCTGGTATTTTTTTGCTGAGTTTGTAGGAATTGTGAAAGTACTGTAGGGTAAAATGACGTTCAAAACATCTTCAAAGCATTGCGCTGATACTTTACGGTCAAATCATCATAGAGTTATTCTGAATCAATTTGCATCAATCAAAATGAGTCAAAATAGTAATCCAGTGTAATGTGTTGAAGTTACTGTTGTTCTCTCTGCTGCTGTCAAAAAAATAACTGAAAAAGAAAACAAAAAAAGTCAATCTGTAAACAGTTCAGTTCAGGTTGGAATCCACTCTTGACTTAGGTCCAGTCTTTTAGTTGATCAAAATATAATTTTTAATAAATATGGACAGTCACTTTTACCTGAGGAAACACTGGAAAGTTTTACCCTGGTTGATGCAAGGACACTTGGTCGAGTTTTCTCCCAGGTCAACCCAACAACCTGCCTTTTAGATCCGATTCCCACATCACTTTTTAAGACATTTTATGGATTTTTTGAGGAACAGATTTTAACTATAGTCAATTGCTCTCTTCAGACGGGTGTTTTTCCTGCCGCCTTTAAAACGGCGGTGGTGAAGCCCCTTCTGAAGAAAAGCAATTTGGACCCCAGCAGTTTTAATAGTTATCGACCTATATCCAACTTACCCTTTTTAAGTAAGATTTTAGAAAAAATTGTTTTTATTCAATTGAATTCATTTTTAGATACAAATAATATTTTAGAGAAATATCAGTCTGGTTTTAGGATGAACCACAGTACCGAGACTGCCCTTTTAAAGATTTTAAATGATATCAGGTGTAATGAAGATATGAAAAAGCTTACAGTCTTGGTGCTACTGGATTTAAGTGCTGCCTTTGATACAGTAGATCACCACACTTTATTAAACAGACTTAGAAGCCTGGTGGGCATCTCTGGTACAGTTTTTAACTGGTTTTATTCCTATCTCACACACCGATATTTCTTTGTAAGTATGGATACATGTTCCTCTGAAACCCATGAAATTAAATGTGGGGTTCCCCAAGGCTCAATCTTAGGCCCATTACTTTTTAATCTTTATATGCTTCCCCTTGGGGAAGTCATCAGGAGACACGGCGTCAACTTCCACAGTTACGCTGATGATACACAGCTGTATATCGCCGTGTCACCTGATGACATGGGGCCTATTGATACCCTTTTAAATTGTATTTTAGATATTAAGTCATGGATGGCAGAAAATTTCCTGCAGCTCAACCAGGACAAAACAGAGGTTTTAGTCATCGGTCCTGAAGGTCAGAGAGAGAAACTTTTACCTAAACTACAAGATTTTAAACCCACGCAATGTGTAAAGAATTTGGGCGTCCTTTTTGACTCTGAGCTAACTTTTAATCCTCATATTAAAAATGTAGCCAAGATCGGTTTTTACCATCTTAAGAATATTGCCAGAGTCCGCCCGTTTCTCTCACAGGCCAACACGGAGGTGCTGATGCATGCTTTTATTTCTTGTCGTTTAGATTATTGTAATTCCCTGCTCTCTGGTCTTCCCAAAAAGAATATTTCAGTCCTACAGCTCCTTCAGAACTCAGCTGCACGTGTGCTGACGGGGACCGGAGGGCGGGAGCACATTACACCAGTTTTAAAATCGCTGCATTGGCTCCCCGTGCGTTTCAGGATTGATTTTAAGGTGCTTTTATTAGTTTTTAAATGTCTTAACGGTCTTGGCCCATCTTATTTATCTGACTTGCTTTTACCCTATTACCCCTCGCGGCCTCTGAGGTCTTCTGGCAGCGGCCTTTTAACTATTCCAAAGGTGAGGACCAAGACACATGGTGAAGCTGCCTTTAGCCACTATGGTCCTCACCTATGGAATGGCATGCCAGAGAGCATCAGGTCTGCAGAGAATATTTATGTTTTTAAGAGGAGGCTTAAGACTTACTTTTTTAGTTTGGCATTTGATTGACCTTTTTTATTTTTATTTTATTTTATTTTATTTTACTTATTATTATTTTTACTTTTTTATCCCCTTTTATTTATTTAACTTTTAATCTATATTGTCCTGTAGCTTTGTTTTTATTTATTTATTTTTTCTATCGTGTTTAACCGTTTTCTTTTAGTGTTTAAATGTTTTTATTTGGTAGTTATAAAATTTTTAGCTCCAGTGTTTTCTCATGGGGGAGCCTCCACAGTGAGAGGGATGCTTGGTCTTCATCCATCTCACTGTGGATGAACTCCTCCTGGGTGCCTTTCCTTACAGGGTACATCTGTGCCCAGCCATGTTGTGGTTTTCATGTGTTTGTTGGGTTTTGGGTGTGTCTGTGGGTACGATCATGGGGATGGGGGGGCTTTTTCTTTCTTTTATTTTATTGCATTATGGATGTCCAGCACTTTGAGTTGCATTTTAAATGTATGAAAGGTGCTATATAAATAAAGTTGATTGATTGATTGATTGACTTGTCTTTTTGATGCAGACGTTCAATCAAGAGATCTGATTCCTCGTCATCCCCAAATCAAAATACATTTTGGTAGGATGGATGTCATTTTGGTATGTGGCTGTGCAGCTGGCATAAAATCAAGGTGCCATAAAAGAATTTAGGAATGTTAGATTTACGAACAGCTGAAGGGTAGCGATATATGAGTACTTGTGGTGATTTAAATGCAGCGGAATGTCCCTGAGGTCATTTAATTCAGAATTCTGTCAACAATTTTGGCAGCAATATGCCTCTGTGGTGTCAGCACATCATCACTCTCCATGTGTCTTTTGATTTTTCTTTGGATTTTTTTGCAATGGCTATTCCAAAAGCAGGAGCCGCCTCAGCTAGAGCTGTTAGGAAAGATTGTCCACAGGAAATCACACAAAGCACTTCAGGCATAACTTATCAAAATTCAGCTGTAGTTATTATTTTGACCTTGTACTATATCAGCAGTGATGCATTCAAAGTATTTTAATTTAGTAGTTAAAGGAGAATCGTCACTTGCCTTCTGTGCGGTTGGTGTGGGTTCGCTTCCCCGCCTGGGAGACCATGAAAGTTTGTGTTTGTGTGAGTGAGTGACATAAAAAATACTGTTTTTAGTTTCAGTAGGAAATGTGTTCCAGTCAACTACTTTGTTAGATCTTAGAGGTTTTGTGTATCTGATTGCCGTTTGAATTCCGAGAGTCAATTGTATGACTTTTAATGTGAGGTGATCAATTTGATCATGCAAATTATAGCTAATCCTGTTGTGTAGTGCTGGAAAAGCTTGAAAACTGATGTTGAAAGCTCTTATGTGAGTAATGATTTTGACTGACTTTTTTATATGAATGTGAAATACGGCATAATTATAATTTTTATTCATGCAAAATGTCACATCAATTCCTTTTGATACTATGTTCACACACATGCTCATGCACATGCACAAATAAACACACAGCTGTGTTTAATCATCCTTATTCCTCTAGAAAAGTGAAATAAATAAATAAATAAATAAATAAATAAATAAAACCAAGTTGGAAGTCAAAGATGTGTTTTTTTGGATGATCATATTCTCTACCAGGTCAAAGGTAACTTCCCAGCTGCTTCCTTGTGGATTTCCATTGGCCAATTAAGCCATATGGGAAATGGAACAATTAACCTGCTTGTTGACCGCAAGCTGCTATCGCTATCGCAAGGCTTGCAGCTTGCCTGTGCTTGCACGGAGCAAATATTGAAATAATATTGAAATATTTAAATGTGACCTGTCGCGCTTGTTCAGTGCTTCCTCTGTTGAACGCTCACTCAGTGGGACAATTAATCATCAGAAATTGACAGTGTTTGCTATTGTGTCAGAATTATTGACAGCGTGCACAAAATTTCAATTTACGTATTTGTATATTGTCTAAAGTGCTGAAACTGTCAATCCAACTAAGTGGATTCTCTTTTGTACTGTGCCAGAATTATAGTATGTTAGCAGCAAAAGAACAATGAAGGGACCGTGGGTGTCCATCCATCCATCCATCCATCCATCCATCCATCCATCCATCCATTTTCTCGACCGCTTATTCCTCACAAGGGTCGCGGGGGATGCTGGAGCCTATCTCAGCTGGCTTTGGGCAGAAGGTGGGGTACACCCTGGACTGGTTGCCCGCCAATCGCAGGACCGTGGGTGTGGCTTCTGCAAATTAGAGCACCACTGGCACGCACTGTCTTGTAGAAAGAATTCTGAATTCAGTGATGCTTCGCATGTGCCATGAATTCGACGGTGATTTTTGGCAGACGCTCAATTTGTGCATAGTGTACCAACATTTCTATGCATTTATTAATGAATGAGGTCAGGGAACTGAGTCCACACTGCATGAACTGAAGTCAGGCAAGTGTACCACTCTGCCATCAGTGACCTTTCATGGTATGTATTACTTATCCTGACATTGTACCTTTTATATAGAAATTTGAATACATTGTCCCAGGATGGATTGTTCTTGACTGTAGACATTCCACTGTAACTCAATCAAAGAATAAAATGTAGTAAGTTTGCAAGCTTATTGCTCTGGGGGCATGTTGACATTCTGTCTGAGCATTGCAATGACATGCTGTCATGAATCAAAGCCAACATTATACCATTGCAAGTTCTGCAGTATTTCTGCAACACTCAATTTCTGAGGGAATTGCAAGCACTATGTAAACACTATATACATGCTGGCTGTCATCTTTCTGCTGAATGGCAAAGAAGCCGATGATTTTAAAGGGTATCTGACCCCTGGCAAGCAAGTCGTTGGCATTTCTGCATCAAAATGGTTTGGGCCAGTTATCCACCACAAGTAGTCATCTTGCTCTATATTTTTCCCTTGCTAAAGGTCATTTTAAAAACAAAATTGTTCTTGACGTCAGGGTCCAAAGAAAGAAATTATCCATGTGAAAACAGCTAAGAGAAATTTTAGCCAGTCATGCTACAAAGGCACACTAACAACATGTTGAAAGGATGAAAAAGAAATCCCACATATAACTAATACTGAAGTGGGATAATGGCTCAATATCACACTTAAGGAAAAGTGAATTAAAAAAATAATAATAAACAAAACAAAGTATAGTGTACTATTGTAATGTATTAACACTAAAATCCATGCTCACATTTTCTAAATGAGAAACATGAGTTTAAAGTATCACAGTTCAGGGGGCTGAGACAAATGATTTTCATTTGGAAAAAAAATCCAAGTTATTAGTCAAAATCCCTTTTGAATGCTTTTCAAGAATTGGAAAAAAAATAAATAAATCCTGAACACTTTAGACTTTAGAATGTAAGTTATCCATGTGTGATTTGACAAGGCGGGGTCAAGTAGGACTCAGACGCAGGCGTAAGGTAGGCCACCAAGGCAGCAGGTTTATTTCCGGCCAACAGTGGTCTCCTCTCAAACTGAGAGGAGAACAGGGAGGGGAAAAAGTGGAGAACAAAAAGCGCTCCACTAGGGAGGAAAAAACAGGCAAAAGGTACTGGGGACAACAGAAAGCGCTCCGCTAGGGAGGAAAAAGGGCACAAGGCAAAAGGGGTAACTAAAGGCGCTCCAAAAGGGAGGAAAAGGCACAAAAACAAGGCAACAACGCTATGCAACATGAACGAGGACATAAGGACTGTGGCCGCTTCCATGCACTGACGGTGTGTGACACTTCGGCAACGGAGGGGAGAATGCAGGTGGCTTTTATTGTCTTGGTTGATTGGTGGCAGGTGGACATGATCATGGGCGGGGACCGGTAATTAGTGAACTGCAGGAAGGGCAAGTGACCTGGGGTGCGAAGGGAATCAGAAATTCAAAATAAAACAGGAAACATGACTATGACAATAAAGGCCTGTCACGCAGGTGGCGGCGTGACATGATTGTGCAATTCAAACGCTCCTTGGATCACTTCCCAGTGACCCCCCCTCCATCATGTCATATTAATTTACTGAAGTGTCAACAGATCTTGGAAGTCGCTGTTGAAATGCAATTAAAAAAAACAATCGCCCTCATGTGGGAACAATGGATTGTATTGACCTTGTGTAACATAAAGTACAGCAATTTTAACTGGAGCAAATTTATTGACAACTGAGATGAACTACGGCCTGTCTGTGAGGAGGAAATTCAGATTTGTTCATTGACAAGTTTTAATGCATAATATTTATGCAGTGATTGGGGGGGGGAGATAAAAGTAATACAGGATTAGCTATAATTTGCATGATCAATCTGCAATACACATCAAAGGCTGGAGAGAAAATGAAGAAATCAATCACAAGATGATCAAAAGCCCTCAGAATTGACACTTTAAGACTTAATAGGAAATTGTATGTTTCCAACTTTGTAGGAAAAGTTTATGGCGGGCCACTCGACGGTATTCTTGTGAATGGAAGTACAATATTTTCTACAGTGTAGGACACCTCATTATGTAATAATATGAATCTAAAACTATTGAAAGCAGCAAAGGGCCACATCAGGACAGGAATAAATGTGAGCTCATCATTTGCCGAGGACATGCTGGCAGTTTTATTTAATGACTCATTGCAGTTTGTTCAAGCTTTATGATGCGAATGACTAACAATATTACAATCCGTTTATAAACACCTTAGACCAATAGTGTCAGAGCAGCACAGCATGATAATAAAGATGGACTTTATTGATGTGGCCTGTGTTTGCTGCATGGATGCTTTCATTTGCAGCAACATCACAATAAAAACCAACGGGCTGCCATCAGGCTGTTCTAACAACAACAACAGAAAAAAAAAAAAAAAAGAAAAGGAAATGGCTCCCACTCGTTTTCAGTCGTACTAATTTTCATCACCAGGGATTTTAAATGGATTTGCTACACCCATTACAAACACGAGCTACAACCGCCTGCGAGTTGATGTTCCGCAGGCTTGAAGTGTCGCATTATTGTGACGAATTAATACAACTCTAGTAAGCCTGTCGAGTGGATTGCGGGCAGAGGAGTGATGCTGATTGAGGGAGGAGGCACTTTATCTACTTAACGTCGTGCATTAGCTTCGAAAACTGGTTTGGGGGATCTTTTTCCAAAGACTGTTTTAACACAGGAGGCATGCTGAAGTATTTGTTAGTATGTCTGCCTACTACAGTTCTGAGGTTCACGGGTTAGAATCTCACATGCGGCTTTTTCGTGTGGAGGTTGCAGGTTCTAATATGACAACAACAAAAATGTGTGCAATATTTAACTCAAACTAGACTTCACTCTGGTATGTCATTTATATAGCGCTTTTCCTCCTAACATTTTTCACGACTGATGACACAGCATCAGGAAGAAATGGATGTTCAGTATCTTGCTCAAGGATTCTTTGACATAGTCACACTGGCCTGGGATGTAAACCACACTCTCAGGGTTGCGAGATGACCACTGAGCCACACCACCCCGACACCAGCAGCTGGATGTATCGCTATTGAAATGTCAACAGCGTGTTGGAAATTTGGAAAGTTTCTCCTTCACCAGAAATGAGGTAGTGCTATTCAGGTTACACCCATTATCCACCCCAACACTGTGACAGTACGAAAATAACACCGCCTCCTGCATATTTGATCGAACACTGGAAATTTAACACTGACTGATTTGCTGTGTATTGTTGGTATTTAGCTGTAAATACTGGTTAGCGTAGCTTAAGTTGGCATTTGCTTTTCCAGAAGTTAAACAAGACAACTGATATTTTTGACAGATGCAACAAAAACTGCTTAGCGTCGCGTAGCTTAAGTTGACATTTGCTGTTCCAGGAAAGTTAAACAAGACAATATTGATATTTTTGACAAATGCAATAAAAACTGCTTAGCGTAGCGTAGCTTAAGTTGGCATTTGCTTTTCTAGGAAAGTTAAACAAGACAATATTGATATTTTTGACAAATGCAACAAAAACTGCTTAGCGTCACGTAGCTTACGTTGGCATTTGCTCTTCCAGGAAAGTTAAACAAGACAATGTTGATGTTTTTGACAGATGTAACACAACCGGGTTAGCGTAGCATAGCTAAAGTTGGCATTTCCTCTCCCAGGAAAGTTAAACAAGACAATTTTTATATTTTTTACAGATTGGACCAAAAAAGTTTCATACAATCAATAAAATCACACCCTGACTTTATGGTAATGGCAAAAGCTGGATATCAAGGTGCAGGTAGATTAAATACTAAATTCAATTGTGTTTTACAAGAAAAGATAGCTTTCCCATGATATCACATAGCTCAGGACACAACTGCAGCTGTCATGCAAAAGGTCTACACATTGTTTTGTTCCAGCTGTAACAAAGCAGGTGGGAGGAACAAAATCTCATTTCACCATTTACCGAGACCAATTTGGAACTAGGGCATTTGTCAAGGAAACATGGAAATTGTTTTAAAAATAAAACAAATCATCCAACTCCTATTGACTTTGCTGTCATCCTGGAAGTCAAATTGACCTGTTATTTATACATTGAGAAAAGAAAATATCGGTAATAAATAGCATTCGTGCCAGCAGAATGAGTTATCACTTTTTTGGCATCATTTTTTTTTTTTTTTTATTAAAACATGATTTGGAAACCAAATTGATTTAGTGTTTAATCATTTATGATGTGTAAACATCCCATCTGCAGGTCACACTGACCCATGCACATTGTTGGTGTAGCTAAGAAACAAAGAGGAAGGTTAATAGACCAGTGATGCATATTATTCATAATTATCCTTCCAGCAGACATTCTCCATCGATTCCACTTCAAGAACAGAACACAACACTTGCTCTGAACTGGGGGAAAAAAAAAAAAAAAAAAAAAGCCACCCCATCAGATTTTTCCGTGCTTTGACCTGACCTTCGGCCCCTGAGGCTCTGAACGATGGCGGGAAATAAGTCAGCATGAAGAAATGATGCATCCATCACTGTGACCCTGTTGGATCACGCGTGGGCTGACATTTGGGCCGCAGACGCTCACAGCCTCAACATACAGTTGGAAAAGAAAGATGACCAGCTGAGTTTCAGTCCTTATTGCTGGGATTATTAACCTGCCAGTAACTGGTCCTGATTGAACTCTTCCTCATCTTGATCCAACATATATCGATCAATTATTGATCCTGCAGCCAAGTAAATAAGTGTGATACAATTCTACAAGTTGAACTCTGGAAATTAATGCAAGTTAAGTGAAAGATGAGGTCGCTGAGTTCAAATTCCAAAGAAACTTCAAAGAAAATTCTTCACAGCAAATCATAGCATACGGATGTGGTAGATTTAGAGAATAGGGATCAATAACCTGATGCTCTTCAGCATTCACACATTTGGAACATTTTTAAGTTACAAACAGCACACAATGAACTACTTTTCATTGCGAATAAGAATATGTTGTTGTTGTCACGCGGTACAAGAAGGTTCATCTTTGCACTTGATGTGTTCCGATGTTCCGAATGGGTGTTCTATATATTTATGTATTTATGGGCTATGTATGTATTTAAGTGTTTTTTTGTTTGTTTCTTTTTTAAAATGCTATATTTACTGTAACTAAGACTTTAGTCCTGTGTCAGCGTAGGTTTGTGATAAACTACGGCACATTAAACTTTATTTATCATCATCATTGTATTATTATTATTATTTTTATTATTATTATGATTATTATTATTCATCCATCCATTTTCTTAACCGCTTAGTCCTCACAAGGGTCGCGGGGGTGCTGGAGCCTATCCCAGCTGGCTTCGGGCAGTAGGCAGGGTACACCCTGGACTGGTCGCCAGCCAATTGCAGATTATTATTATTATTATTATTATTATTATTATTATTATTATTAGTGGTAGTAGTAGTAGTAGTAGTAGTAGTAGTAGTAGTAGTATTATACTGGTAAATCAGTTACAAGTATTGAAGCATATTAACATAATTAAAACCATAATTTATTTAGCTTTTATAACACAATTATTACATGGCATTTAAATTATGAAATCCATTGCTACACTTTTGATTTGTCTTTGATGGCACATTTTGAAGGCTTTTTCCAGTCTTTAAAACACACACCAAAGCAAAAAATAAAAAATTGGTACACTCTGTAGAGTAAGTTTGACTCTATTTAGAATGGGACCAAATACACTCAGTTTTAGAGCAATATTTACACTTGTAAGAGAGTAAAATAAAGAATTGGAAAAAATAAAAAAACAAAAGTGACTCAAGGGTGGAGGAACGACCTCACAACCTTCAGCTTGGGAGACAACCGATCTACTCCCGGAGCCACGCAGCTCCTGCTTTCTGGTAGCATAACGCTCATGTCAGCTGCAAGCGGATTCCATGATACCATGGACTCTCCAACAGACCAAAAACGATGTCTTTGGTCTTTTGGAGAAAAGAGAACAGTAGGAGAGGCATAGCTGGTGGCAGTCTCCCAAGCTAAAGGTTGTGAGTTCGTTCCTCAACCCTTGGGTGTGTTTTATTTTATTTTTGGTTTTTTTAATTTTTAATTTTACTGTCTTCCTAGTGTAAATCTTAGCCTACTCTAAAACTGAGTCCCTCTCTAAATAGAGTCAAATTTACTCTAAACAGAGTCAAATTTACACGACAGAATTTACTGTGTACAACAGTAAACACTGATTGCAAAAATGACAAAGTAACAAAAAAATAAAATAAAATAATATCTGACAGAGCTACAGAGCCTGAATATTGTTAATGAAACACAAAGTAGACGGAAGTTTAATTGCTTTTACAGGTTTATATATTATTATATTTATTACAAACACTTTGATGACAGTTAAGCATGTTATAATGTTCCTGAAAACATTGCCTGCCTAGTTAAAACTGACCTGAAAGCGGTATATTTTGGAAAAATATTCCACCCTGCCTGATTGGGTGTTACCTGGGACAGCAAGTGTCAAAATGGCCGTCCCCTGAGTTGGAGAAAAATTGGTGGATTTTGCTGCATTATTCATATTCCACAAACGTAATATTAATCAGAATACCGTTTAGACTACTGGGCACTAGGGATGTCACAATAAGGGCAATATCGTGATATCGTGATATTAAAACTGCCACAATATTGTCGTCGTCATGTTCACAATATTTAAAAGGAACACATCTGTTAAAAAAGTCAGGTTAATTTCCATTTGTGCAGTTCTAGCTCCCTCTAGTGGCTAGTTTATTAGTGCAATTTAATTTTCATTAGGGATGTTTTGGCCTTCTATGTTTAAAATCTATGCTAATTGTCAGATAAAGGGGAACCTAATTTGCTTGTGAAGCGATCAATGTGTGCTTGCATTACCAAGTAAGAGCCTCAATATTGTTATTAGAGATTGTCGGTGGTTTATATGCATTTGCTGTTATGTACGAAAGCACGATATTGTGCTTTTTTTTTTTTTTTTTTTTTTAGCATGACATCTCTTTTTTACAATATTGTGATCTTTTTTAAATATCGCCAACGCTCCCACAATATCGTGATAATTATCGTATCGTGACCTTCATATCGTGATAATATCGCATCGTGATGTTTGGATATCGTTACAGCCCTACTGGGCACATAAAACATATTAATGTAAAGACATTTTTGAGTTGACTTCCGCTTCAGTAAAGGCATCATGATGGCAAAAGTTGGATTTAGGAACGGATTCATTAAAAAAAAAAAAAAAAAAAAAACGATCCATGAAGGTTCTCTTGTTTATTATTGGCTCTTCGGTTGCTCTCACTGGAGCACTCTCACAAACTTTTTTTCTATCTTGAATGGAAACGCCAGTGCAGAAAAGTATCAACTTTCTGCTTGACCGTTTTAGGAATACTAAATTTATAGTTTTCTGTTTATCGGACAAAAACAACCATGGAATAGCCTCCGGCTGTTTTGATCTTTTGATAGATGAAATGCGCAGGTTGCAGTCAGAAGTAACGCCTGAGCCTTGGTTGAATAAATGCTTTGAAGTGTCAGATTAAGGACTTTCTCTCTGCAACAATTTCTAATGGGTTGTTGTGTCTTGGCCACAGTGGAGCCGACTATTCACACGGGTTTGATTTCATCTATTAAACATGAGCTTCCTGTAACAAGTGAGATCATTGTCAGTACCGCCCCTGCCCTCGTTTACAAGGCCAATATTGTTTCCTCTCATGCTGTATTGATCGGGGCCAAGGGGCTCGGAGAATTCACTCCAATTTTGTATTGTATCGAAACAAACTGTGCCTAAAGGCTGATGCTGGGAAGGGAGGTGTCAGTGTGTGTGCAGCCTCAGTGAGTGACATTTAAACAAGAGTCATAAAAGGTGTCACAAGAAAGGCGCCACTAATCCCCATACCCGCACACAGCCGCGGCCATCCTCCTTCCGTGCCATCATGTCAATGCTCATGCGCTGCACGTGCGCGGTCACATGCTCTTTCCAAACCTGGAACTGTACTCAGTCGCGCATGCAAAGGACAGGCAAGGGCCACTGGGGCCAGATATGAAAGGACGGATTTGTTTGAAGTCATGTTTCCGCGAAGCGCTCCAGTCAAGTTCTCAGTGTGGATTGTGAAGCTAAATCATATCCCCTAACGTGGTAAAACAATTGTTACTGATAGCATTAACCCCCCCCCCATCCATCCCACTTTCTCGCACTATTTCTTTGGTGTGGAGGTTGCAGTTTTACAGCAAGGTTTGTTTAAGTAGGGAGAAATTGAACTGTTCACTCCCAGCCATTTTCACAGAAGCAGTCCCGTTCGCTCCCGGGTGTTTTACGGGATTTTGACTGATTTTGCAAGGCCCACAGAATATTGTGTTCTATTGCTATAAAAGCATGGAACCTATCAAAAGAAAGATTAAAGTCTCTTCTTTCATCAGGAAAAAAAAAAAAAGTATGTTTCTATCTGTTTCCGTTTTGCAGCAATTTGCATTAGAAGAGAACTAAGTTTCATCAGTTTTCACAAATCTATTTAAAATTGTAAGTAATAGAGCTTTTTTTCTACATGGCCGTGGTTGATCTCCTTTGCTCTGCTGCCACCTGCTGGCCGTTTGTGTAATAACTACCATTTCTGTAACCGTTCTTTGCAGTTGAGTGGCTGCATAAAAGCCTTCTGTATGCTCTAGCATAAAAAAATAACAACAAAAAATGTATAAATACGTCTTTGGGACACTTAGAACATTAAAAAAACGTATTTATACATTATTGGGAGCAAATTAGTTAACTGGATGACAAAAAATTGTGCCTTCTGTGTTACAAAGGGTGAAATAGGAAGGGAACAAAAAATTGGTGATGGAGAGAGTTTGGCCATTGTGGCGGTAGTTACATAAGGCTCAAACAAAAAAACAAAAACAAAAAAAATTGTAACGTTGCCAGAGGGTCAGCTTAGGCTGACAACATATGTAAAGAAAATTGTGCCATTTTGGCCAAGATAGCGGTCATCTGTAATAATAACAGATGACATGTGAACGTATCTTAATGGACAACATGCACAAGTACTTCCAACCATCACAACAATGGTCCACCCAAACGAAAATGCTTTTTAAAAAACTAACTAAATTAATGGGAATTAATTTAATGTATGAACCTTTGGGGATGATTTTGAATGTGATTTTAAGTACATTTATTTTGATATTAACATTACATTTATTTTGATATTAACCGGAATAAGGACATTTGAAAGTGTGTCACACGGAAGTGACGTCATCTAGTAGCAGCCAATACAAAAGCACCTTCAGATGATGTTTTTTAAATATTAGGCACAAGTAATACACATTTAAATAAATAATAATAATAATACTGAAACTAACTAAAACTAAACTACAATTTAGCATTTATTAAATAGCTAAAACTAATAAAAAACTAACAGAACCACCCTGAAAACTAATTAAAACGAACTAAAGTTTAAAAACAACTCAAAACAAAATAACTAACTAACTAAAATGAAAAATTCCAAAACTATAATAACCCTGACTGCAACTTGGGATGGGAATTAGAAGTAGGGATGTCAAAATAGCGACCAATCAATTACAGTCATATTTAAAGCATTATGTTTTTGAATCGTGTTAATCAAATTTTTAATCTCTGACTTCAATGTTTCTGTATGCTGATGAGATCTTTTTTTTATGCGTGGGGCTTGCGCTAGTGTTGGAAATGGTTTCAAGGGTAATCACGCCCTGAAGTGGTTCCTGATTGGCTGTTATTGTGTTTGGCATAACCTAAAAGGCTCCCATTGTAGGTGGTAGGGCAAGTTTAGGAGCAGAGACATGTGAGAATGAAGGAGCTATGAGAGTTGTTAGTCCGATCAATGGTAAGTTTAAATATTAAAAAGAAAAAAAAAATGCCCTGACGGCATTACTGATGATGGTAGCGTGACATGACTTCCACAGAAGCAGCTCAAGTTTAGCATACCACAATAAATGATAAGCACCCAGTTGCAACTGCAGCCACAGCTGATGATAACAGCACTAATGTAGCGAGCCATAGCAGTTATTTTATCAACTATGAGCAAGTCTGCAACCGACAGGCTGATGAATGTTCTTGCCAAGTGGATAGCGATGAACTGCAGGCTGATAAACGTAGGTTTTCATTGAGGTGTTGCAAACAGAGTCCAATGACCCATCGTACAAACCACTACGCAGGACCACAGTGATGACTAAAATCAGCAAGATGTCCAATTGTCCATCCAGCCATTCATTATCTGGAATGCCGAGGACTGGCATGGCTCAGCGAGTTGATTGGCCAGCTCCCAACCTGAAGGTTCTGTGATCGTTCCTCAATGCTTGAGTGAGTTTTTGTGTGTGTGAATATTTTACTCTCTTCCGGGTGTAAAGTTTACTCTAGTATAGACTGGGAGCAAATATAGTCCTTTTAGAGTCAAATTTACTGAACAAAATTTATTGTGTACATACATAAATACCTCTGGTTGTGGTTGAGATTAAAAATTAATTAATTAGATCAATTAATTACATATTATAATTAATTCATCTCAATTTTTATTATCTCCTGACAACAACACTAATTAGAAGAGTAGAAAACTGCGATAAATTTCATGCAATTTTAAGAAAAATGCTATAATGAGATATATAGGTCCTCCTTTAAAATGGACTGCCATTTTGTTTTTTGGGGGAAATGTTATATATCAAAAGTACCAATAGTATTGGTACTTAGCATTGGTATCAGTGACTACTCAAAAATTGAGCACCGTATTTTCTGCACTATAAGGCATTATAAGGCGCACCTTCAATGAATAACATATTTTAAAACGTTTTCCATATATAAAGCGCTACAGTAGAGGCTGGGGTTACGTTATGCATCCATTAGATGGTGCTGCGCTAAAGGGAATGTCAATAAAACAGTCAGATAGGTCAGTCAAACTTTATTAATAGATTACAAACCAGCTTTCTGACAACTCCATTCACTCTCAAAATGAATAAACAGCTGTTTTATTATTTTCTCTGAGGTAAAGTATTAGTATTCGTGAGCGATCCAAGATGGCGGGATCTTCTGCGCATCGTGCAGGGTCACCGATAGCATCTTGACAACGAGACCTGTTGCGGCTCAATATTTGACTTAGACTTAGACTTGACTAGATCCATATATAAGGCGCACTGGATTATAAGGCGCATGGTCAGCTTTTGAAAAAATTGAAGGCTTTTAGGTGCGCCTTAAAGTGCGGAAAATACGGTACTCGTACTGGTATCAGTCTGAAAAATGGGGAAGGAGGCGAGACTTCCGGCAGAAATGCGCTTCTGTTTCTGGTTACGGTTGCAATATAGGCAGAAGCGTTAATTACAAGACAGGTCAGATCAGATATTCAACGCAAATGAAAAATGTGAAGACATTTAAATAGCAACGTACAACGAGCACTGTAGTGTTGTGGAGTTTTCTTGTTATTGTTGTTTTTTACCTCGCATGAGGAGACCCGACATCGGTGGATCGCCACCAACAACAGATAATTATCCAGTCATGTGTGGAAGACATAACTTGTATAATGTTGTACAGGACTTGAATGATACGACTTATGTACTTTAACTTCAAAGAAACGGGAGGTAAATCACACCGGGATCGAGTGGAAAACACGCCAATTTAAATGGAAGCAAATGGGACCAGAAGTTACATCGGCGCACACGTCACTTTCACCAGAAGTACGTGGCATTCACTGGCATCTAGCCCATAGTAGTATCCAACATTCCTAACTACAACACTACTTTGTCCAACTGTCGCATGACTTTCATACATCACAATCTTAACCAGGGCGACAAGCTTTTGATGTGTATGGTCACGTCACCAATTACTGGCCTGGCATGCATATTTCACTGTTGTTAGCTTTTAAAACCTTATCCAAAAACATTTTTACTAGTGCATTGATTTTGGAAGATTACTATTTTTAAAGGTTGCTTGGGGTACTAGCAGTTAGTTGACAAAAAAGTAGTGAGATCCTAATAAAGGTTTTGGTGCCCTTCACAACTTTTTACAAGGGTGATGAAAAAAAAAGCCTACCCAAAATGCACCAAACTACTTGCCGAGGGTGAGGGAATAGAAAAGGGCGTGAATAAGCACCAGGGACATTAACAGGTTGCATGGATTCTTTCTTTTTTTTGTTTTTTTTTTTGGCCTTCTGTCTTCACAGCTTGGCCCGTTATCGAACAACAAGCGTCTCAAAGGTGCCAACTGCTGTCACAATTCCACTTTTGCCTCCAGCTCAGGCTGATCGCCTCCCTATTAGCCCCGCGGCTCTGGCCCTTCATCAAAGTGTCAGGACAAGGAGCGCTGAGGAAGAGCAGGAGCAAGAGGATGGCTGAAAAGTGACAGAAAAGACACTCACACCGAATCAAAAAGCCTGACTTGACCGTTTTCTTTTGCGCTATGCAGCAGAGCAGGTGTCCTCACCTCAGGCTTGAACATGAGTTTAATGACTGATAAAAACTGGAGGACAACAAAGAGATGGTTTTAAAAGGAGCAGAGGCGAGCACGATAGGAAGCCTCATCAAATATTAACACGGCGGTCCAGCAATGAATTTGTGACGTGCAAAACAAAGAAGCTAGTTGCTTTTAAGCCAAAAGTAAAATGCTAACCAAACAAACTACAATGCTGAAGCGACAAAATGAGACAGCACAACTCCTACTACCTGTTTCGGAGCATCCCAGCAGTAAACCCGAAATCACTCATCAACAAAGAAGACAAAAGAAAGACACTCAATACCGTTCCATGCTGTACTCACCCGTGAAAGTCACTTTTCCTTCCTGGATAAGCTCGCCCGCTCACTTCTCCCTCTGCTTCTCCTCACCTCCCCCCAACCAATAACGCCACCTCTCTGCTCGCTCTATCTTTTGTCGATGCGCTCCCTCTCCCGAGCGCACATACTGACTGTCTTGCATGCACCACACGGGATGCTCCTTGTGGTTTCTATGGCAGCGGGATGCTGCGGTGTAAAAGGGGGCTGGGGTGTGTGGGGGGGGTGGCAGGTCAGATCAGACCATTGAGACAGAGCATGCAGTGTTGGGGAGAGAGAAAAGCGAGTGACAATGCAGCAAAGCTGCATAAGTTTGAGCTGCATGAATATCAATGGTGTGGGTGGGTGCCTGGTGGGGTAGGCGCTTCTCATAAATATCAAAGCAGGTGGTTGAATGGTCTGAAACATCCAAAGAGTTGTTTCATGGTCAATGTTGAATGAAATCTGACTAGAAGGGGATCAAAAAGAGCCTTTTATTAAAGCCATTGTTTCTAAAAAATAAAATAGAAATCTGTTGTGTAATGCAAACGGAAGCCTTATTATTGTGATTAACTATGAGATTCGTCTGCAGTCCTGGCGGCGGTCATGCGACATATTGCAGCACAATCATCTTCGAGAGAGAGCGAGAGCGAGCGAGAGGGTAGGAGGGGTGAACCCCCCCAGCCGTATTTTCCCTTTGCCTCCCCCTCTCCTCCTAGTCTTCCCTCTATCTAGATTAGCATCACTTCCTCAGCAGCCCGAGGAGGATGAGACCACATGCGACCGCAGCCTCCCACTGCAGGAGAGACGACTAAATAAACACAAGTTAATTGCTTTTGAAACGTCTGAATCATTTTTTGAGGGGTGCTACTGGTGAGCATTCAACAAGGTGATCCTCCAGATAGCAGATAAGGAGCTGCATTCCGGTTATTTCAATGGTTTATTTCTTTTGGCTAGAAAGAAATGAAGTCTCAAATAAAAAATAATAATTCTCTTATAAGTACACACACTAAAATATCAAGAACTATACAATAATATTTATGTCTTATGAACCATAACTCAATCTGAATAGTTCTACTTACTGTATTTAATTAAGTGATTAACTTTCTTTCAGCATGTTAAAATGCACAGTACAGTTAATAACAGTTCTATGATGATGACAGGCTGGAGCAAATTATTTATTTACATTATTTTCGAAGGGAAATATAATTTAAATTTGAAGAATCAAAATTTCAATTTGAAATAGAACTGCTCAGAAGTCTATCGGTATCACTGAACTTCGTATTCAAGTTTGGGGGTTGCATTGGATTTTTTATTTTGGTAAACTGTTGTCAACATACTTTTCACGAACTCTTTTGTTTAGTTTAGTTTATTTGGTCATAACAATCAATCATATATATATATATATATATATATATATATATATATATATATATATATATATATATATATATATATATATATATATATATATATATATATATATATATATATATATATATATATTAGGGGTGTTAAAAAAATCGATTCGGCGATATATCGCGATACTACATCGCGCGATTCTCGAATCGATTCAATAATAGGCAAAATCGATTTTTTATTTTTTTTTGGTTTTTCAAAGATTCCCAGCCCTAATGTATCTCTCTCTCTCTCTCTCTCTCTACATATACATATATATATATATATATATATATATATATATATATATATATATATATATATATATATATATATATATATATATATATATATATATATATATATATATATATATATATATATAATTGAGAAACACAGTTTCAATTCACAATTCACAAACGCTTCCGCTGTGCCATCACCTTTTGCACAAGGCTCGGTTGGACACTTCTAAACTGGATATTTTTGTGGAAACCAATCCTCCTCGACAAAACTACTTAAATATGCCAACAAACCTGTGCGTCTTAACAGCAACCTGCAAGTAGTGTGGCCGAGTGGTCAATGACGCTGGATTATGGCTCCAGTCTCTCAGGAGGTGTGGGTTCAAATCCTACCACTTGCAGTTCTGACTTGGAGTTGTGTTTCTCACAAAGCAGAGATTTTAATTTTCTAATACATGGCTTGGTCACAGCCATTGAGTAGCCAACTAAAAACTTCTCAGAGATAACCCTCAAAAGAAACACTTGGAAGTAGTTCAACAACATCCCAGATTGGTGTTGTGCTAATCTGCAAACAGTTATAGATAGCAGAGGATGGTTTCGGTCCATCAACCTCTGGGTTATGGGCCCAGCACGCTTCCGCTGCGCCACTCTGCTGCTCGAAAGCAAGAAGTTGTCCTGTTCTCTTGTCGCTGAAGAAGAATTAGGTCGCCTGACCATGGATCCGAGCAGGCTGTATCACGTTGTGCACAAGGCTATGCAAGACATCACAAACCGATTACCACTATACATTTCTGGTTGTCTTGAAGATAATTTACTTCTCATCCGAGCGGAATTCATCACCTTTTGCACAAGGCTCGGTTGGACACTTCTAAACTGGATATTTTTGTGGAAACCTATCCTCCTCCACGACAAAACTACTTAAATATGCCAACAAACCTGCGCATCTAAACAGCAGCCTCCTGTTAGTGTGGCAGAGCGGTCAAAGGCGCTGGATTAAGGCTCCAGTCTCTCAGGAGGCGTGGGTTCAAATCCCACCACTGCCAGTTCTGACTTGGATTGTGTTTCTCACAAAGCAGAGATTTTAATTTTCTTACCACGATAAAGTCATTGGACTCATCAAAATACATGGCTTGGCCACTTCTGATAAGTTTGGAGTTAGCTACTCAATCGTCGCCAACTCCGAACTTCTCAGAGTAAACCTTCAAAAGAATCACTTGGAAGTAGTTCAACCACGTCCCAGACTTGGGGTTGTGCTAATCTGGAAACAGTTTTAGATAGCAGAGGATGGTTTCGATCCATCGACCTCTGGGTTATGGGCCCAGCACGCTTCCGCTGCGCCACTCTGCTGCTCAAGAACAAGAGGTTGTCCTGTTTTCTTGTCGACACCTCATGTCACTCAGATACGTCCACGATTTTGCGCTGGATTAAGGCTCCAGTCTCTCAGGAGGCGTGGGTTCAAATCCCACTACTGCCAGTTCTGCCTTGGATTGTGTTTCTCACACAGTAGAGATTTTAATTTTCTTACCACGATGAAGACATCGGACTCATCAAAATACATGGCTTGGCCACAGCCTTTGAGTAGCCAACTCAAAACTTCTCAGAGTAAACCTTCAAAAGTAACACTTGGAAGTAGTTCAACGACATCCCAGACTTGGGGTTGGGCTACTCTGCAAACAGTTATAGATAGCAGAGGATGGTTTCGATCGATCGACCTCTGGGTTATGGGCCCAGCACGCTTCCGCTGCGCCACTCTGCTACTTGAGAAAAATAATTTGTCCTGTTCTCTTGTCGCTGAAGAAGAATTAGGTCGCCTGACCATGGATCCGAGCAGGCTGTATCACGTTGTGCACAAGGCTATGCAGGACATCACAAATCTGGAAATTGGTGTGGAAGACGACAATTTGACCACCAAGTCTGCACCTCAAACCGCAACATTTCTTAAATTGCCAACAAATGTCCCTTTCTGATAAAGCTTCACAGGTTGGTGTGGCCGAGTGGTCGAAGGCGCTGGATTTAGGCTCCACTCTCTCAGGAGGCGTTGGTTCAAATCCCACCACTGCCAGTTGCTTGTGAATTGTATTAGTGTCCTAAAATACCCGTCGGTGACTTGGGAGACAATTTTCAATCAGTTTGGCAAACAAGCATTTAGTCCAAAACCGATTACCACTGGGCATTTCTGGTTGTCTTGAAGATAATTTACCTCTCATCCGAGCGGAATTCATCACCTTTTGCACAAGGCTCGGTTGGACACTTCTAAACTGGATATTTTTGTGGAAACCTATCCTCGACAAAACTACTTAAATATGCCAACAAACCCGTGCATCTAAACAGCAGCCTGCAGTTAGTGTGGCCGCACGTGAAAGGCGCTGGATTAAGGATCCAGTCTCTCAGGAGTCGTGGGTTCAAATCCCACCACTGCCAGTTCTGCCTTGGATTGTGTTTCTCACACAGTAGAGATTTTAATTTTCTTACCACGATGAAGACATCGACTCATCAAAATACATGGCTTGGCCACAGCCATTGAGTAGCCAACTCAAAACTTCTCAGAGTAAACCTTCAAAAGTAACACTTGGAAGTAGTTCAACAACATCCCAGACTTGGGGTTGTGCTAATCTGCAAACAGTTATAGATAGCAGAGGATGGTTTCGATCCATTGACCTCTGGGTTATGGGCCCAGCACGCTTCCGCTGCGCCACTCTGCTACTCGAGAACAAGAATTTGTCCTGTTCTCTTGTCGCTGAAGAAGAATTAGGTTGCCTGACCATGGATCCGAGCAGGCTGTATCACGTTGTGCACAAGGCTATGCAGGACATCACAAATTTGGAAATTGGTGTGGAAGACGACTATTTGACCACCAAGTCTGCACCTCAAACCGCAACATTTATTAAATTGCCAACAAATGTCCCTTTCTGATAAAGCTTCACAGGGTAGTGTGGCTGAGTGGTCGAAGGCACTGGATTTAGGCTCCAGTCTCTCAGGAGGCGTGGGTTCAAATCCCACCACTGCCAGTTCTGCCTTGGATTGTGTTTCTCACACAGTAGAGATTTTAATTTTCTTACCACGATGAAGACATCGACTCATCAAAATACATGGCTTGGCCACAGCCATTGAGTAGCCAACTCAAAACTTCTCAGAGTAAACCTTCAAAAGTAACACTTGGAAGTAGTTCAACAACATCCCAGACTTGGGGTTGTGCTAATCTGCAAACAGTTATAGATAGCAGAGGATGGTTTCGATCCATTGACCTCTGGGTTATGGGCCCAGCACGCTTCCGCTGCGCCACTCTGCTACTCGAGAACAAGAATTTGTCCTGTTCTCTTGTCGCTGAAGAAGAATTAGGTCGCCTGACCATGGATCCGAGCAGGCTGTATCACGTTGTGCACAAGGCTATGCAGGACATCACAAATTTGGAAATTGGTGTGGAAGACGACTATTTGACCACCAAGTCTGCACCTCAAACCGCAACATTTATTAAATTGCCAACAAATGTCCCTTTCTGATAAAGCTTCACAGAGTAGTGTGGCTGAGTGGTCGAAGGCACTGGATTTAGGCTCCAGTCTCTCAGGAGGCGTGGGTTCAAATCCCACCACTGCCAGTTGCTTGTCAATGGAGGTAGTGTCCTAAAATACCTGTGGGTGACTTGGGAGATAATTTTCAATCAGTTAGGCAAAATAGCATTTAGTCCAAAACCGATTACCACTGGACATTTCTGGTTGTCTTGAAGATAATTTACCTCTCATCCGAGCGGAATTCATCACCTTTTGCACAAGGCTCGGTTGGACACTTCTAAACTGGATATTTTCGTGGAAACCTATCCTCCTCCGTGACAAAGCTACTTAAATATGCCAAGAAACCCGTGCGTCTGAACAGCATCCTGCAGGTAGTGTGGCCGAGCGGTCAAAGGCGCTGGATTAAGGCTCCAGTCTCTCAGGAGGCGTGAGTTCAAATCCCACCACTGCCAGTTCTGCCTTGGATTGTGTTTCTCACAAAGCAGAGATTTTAATTTTCTTACCACGATAAAGTCATTGACTCATCAAAATACATGGCTTGGCCACAGCCAATTGAGGAGCCAACTCCAAACTTCTCAGAGTAAACCTTCAAAAGTAACACTTGGAAGTAGTTAAACTACATCCCAGACTTGGGGTTGTGCTAATCTGCAAACAGTTATAGATAGCAGAGGATGGTTTCGATCCATCGACCTCTGGGTTATGGGCCCAGCAGGCTTCCGCTGCGGCACTCTGCTGCTGGAGAACAAGAAGTTGTCCTGTTCTCTTGTCGCTGAAGAAGAATTAGGTCGCCTGACCATGGATCCGAGCAGGCTGTATCACGTTGTGCACAAGGCTATGCAAGACATCACAAATCTGGAAATTGGTGTGGAAGACGACTATTTGACCACCAAGTCTGCACCTCAAACCGCAACATTTCTTAAATTGCCAACAAATGTCCCTTTCTGATAAAGCTTCACAGGGCAGTGTGGCCGAGTGGTCGAAGGCGCTGGATTTAGGCTCCAGTCTCTCAGGGGGTGTGGGTTCAAATCCAACCACTGCCAGTTCCTTGTCAATGGAGTTAATATCCTAAAATACCCGTGGGTGTCTTGGGAGATAATTTTCAATCAGTTAGGCAAACAAGCATTTAGTCCAAAACCGATTACCACTGGACATTTCTGGTTGTCTTGAAGATAATTTACCTCTCATCCGAGCGGAATTCATCAGCTTTTTCACAAGGCTCGGTTGGACACTTCTAAACTGGATATTTTTGTGGAAACCCATCCTCCTCCGCGATAAAACTACTTAAATATGCCAACAAACCCGTGCGTCTAAACAGCAGTCTACAGGTAGTGTGGCCGAGCGGTCAAAGGCGCTGGATTAAGGCTCCAGTCTCTCAGGAGGCGTGGGTTCAAATCCCACCACTGCCAGTTCTACCTTGGATTGTGTTTCTCACAAAGCAGAGATTTTAATTTTCTTACCACGATGAAGTCATCGGACTCATCAAAATACATGGCTTGGCCACAGCCTTTGAGTAGCCAACTCAAAACTTCTCAGAGTAAACCTTCAAAAGTAACAGTTGGAAGTAGTTCAACGACATCCCAGACTTGGGGTTGTGCTAATCTGCAAACCGTTATAGATAGCAGAGGATGGTTTCGATCCATCGACCTCTGGGTTATGGGCCCAGCACGCTTCCGCTGCGCCACTCTGCTGCTTAAGAGCAAGCATTTGTCCTATACTCTTGTCGCTGAAGAAGAATTAGGTCGTCTGCCCATGGATCCGAGCAGGCTGTATCACGTTGTGCACAAGGCTATGCAAGACATCACAAACCTGGAAATTGGTGTGGAAGACGACTATTTGACCACCAAGTCTGCACCTCAAACCGCAACATTTCTTAAATTGCCAACAAATGTCCCTTTTTGATAAAGCTTCACAGGGTAGTGTGGCCGAGTGGTCGAAGGTGCAGGATTTAGGTTCCAGTCTCTCAGGAAGTGTGGGTTCAAATCGCACCACTGCGAGTTGCTTGTCAATGGTGTTAGTGTCCTAAAATACCCGTCAGTGACTTGGGAGACAATTTTCAATCAGTTAGGCAAACAAGCAATTAGTCCAAAACCGATTACCACTGGACATTTCTGGTTGTCTTGAAGATAATTTACCTCTCATCCAAGCGGAATTCATCACATTTTGCACAAGGCTCGGTTGGACACTTCTAAACTGGATATTTTTGTGGAAACCTATCATCCTCCGCGACAAAACTACTTAAATATGCCAACAAACCCGTGCAACTAAACAGCAGCCTGCAGGTAGTGTGGCTGAGCGATCAAAGGCGCTGGGTTAAGACTCCAGTCTCTCAGGAGGCGTGGGTTCAAATCCCACCACTGCCAGTTCTGACTTGAATTGTGTTTCTCACAAAGCAGAGATTTTAATTTTCTTACCACGATGAAGTCATTGGACTCATCAAAGTACATGGCTTGGTCACAGCCATTGAGTAGCCAACTAAAAACTTCTCAGAGTAAACCTTCAAAAGAAACACTTGGAAGTAGTTCAACAACATCCCAGACTTCGGGTTGTGTTAATCTGCAAACAGTTATAGATAACAGAGGATGGTTTCAATCCATCGACCTCTGGGTTATGGGCCCAGCACGCTTCCGCTGCGCCACTCTGCTGCTCAAGAACAAGGGGTTGTCCTGTTTTCTTGTGCTTAAGAAGAATTAGGTCGCTTGACCATGGATCCGAGCAGGCTGTATCACGTTGTGCACAAGGCTATGCAAGACATCACAAACCTGGAAATTGGTGTGGAAGACGACTATTTGACCACCAAGTCTGCACCTCAAACCGCAACATTTCTTAAATTGCCAACAAATGTCCCTTTCTGATAAAGCTTCACAGGGTGGTGTGGCCGAGTGGCCGAGTGGTCGAAGGCGCTGGATTTAGGCTCCAGTCTCTCAGGATGTGTGGGTTCAAATCCCACCACTGCCAGTTCCTTGTCAATGGAGGTAGTGTCCTAAAATACCTGTCGGTGACTTGGGAGATAATTTTCAATCAGTGAGGCAAACAAGCATTTAGTCCAAAACCGATTACCACTGGACATTTCTGGTTGTCTTGAAGATAATTTACCTCTCATCCGAGCTGAATTCATCACCTTTTGCACAAGTCTCGGTTGGACACTTCTAAACTGGATATTTTTGTGGAAACCTATTCTCCTCCGTGACAAAACTACTTAAATATGCCAACAAACCTGTGCGTCTAAACAGCATCCTGCAGGTAGTGTGGCTGAGAGGTCAAAGGCGCTGGATTAAGGCTCCAGTCTCTCAGGAGGCGTGGGTTCAAATCCTACTCCTGCCAGTTCTGACTTGGAGTAGTGTTTCTCACAAAGCAGAGATTTTAATTTTCTTACCACGATAAAGTCATCGGACTCATCAAAATACATGGCTTGGCCACAGCCATTGCGTAGACAACTAAAAACTTCTCAGAGTAAACCTTCAAAAGAAACACTTGGAAGTAGCTCAACAACAACCCAGAATTGGGGTTGTGCTAATCTGGAAACAGTTATAGATAGCAGAGGATGGTTTCGATCCATCGACCTCTGGGTTATGGGCCCAGCACGCTTCCGCTGCGCCACTCTGCTGCTCGAGAACAAGAAGTTGTCCTGTTCTCTTGTTGCTGAAGAAGAATTAGGTCGCCTGACCATGGATCCGAGCAGGCTGTATCACGTTGTGCACAAGGCTATGCAAGACATCACAAACCTGGAAATTGGTGTGGAAGGCGACTATTTGACCACCAAGTCTGCACCTCAAACCGCAACATTTCTTAAATTGCCAACAAATGTCCCTTTCTGATAAAGCTTCACAGGGTCGTGTGGCAGAGTGGTCGAAGGCACTGTATTTAGGCTCAAGTCTCTCAGGGGGTATGGGTTCAAATCCTACCACTGCCAGTTGCTTGTCAAGGGAGGTAGTGTCCTAAAATACCCGTGGATGACTTGGGAGACGATTTTCAATCAGTTAGGCAAACAAGCACTTAGTCCAAAACCTATTACCACTGGACATTTCTGGTTGTCTTGAAGATAATTTACCTCGCATCCGAGCGGAATTCATCACCTTTTGCACAAGGCTCGGTTAGACACTTCTAAACTGGATATTTTTGTGGAACCCTATCCTCCTCCGCGACAAAACTACTTAAATATGCCAACAAACCCGTGCATCGAAACATCAGGCTTCAGGTAGTGTGGCCGAGCGGTCAAAGGCGCTGGATTAAGGCTCCAGTCTCTCAGGAGGCGTGGGTTCAAATCCCACCACTGCCAGATCTGACTTGGATTGTGTTTCTCACAAAGCAGAGATTTTAATTTTCTTACCACGATAAAGTCATCGGACTCATCAAAATACATGGCTTGGCCACTTCTGATAAGTTTGGAGTTAGCTACTCAATCGTCGCCAACTCCAAACCTCTCAGAGTAAACCTTCAAAAGAAACACTTGGAAGTAGTTCAACCACGTCCCAGACTTGGGGTTGTGCTAATCTGGAAACAGTTTTAGATAGCAGAGGATGGTTTCGATCCATCGACCTCTGGGTTATGGGCCCAGCACGCTTCCGCTGCGCCACTCTGCTGCTCAAGAACAAGAGGTTGTCCTGTTTTCTTGTCGACACCTCCGTCACTCAGATCCGTCCACGATTTTGATTCATTGCGACTTTTTTCTCCAGTTCGAGCAACCTTGTGGCCATGTCTCTCCTCATTCCATTCATGGCGAGGTTGAGTGCTGCAAGGTCGTTTTTCACCAGAGAAGTGTCATCACAGGCCTTAGTTCGGCCGGCTTGCACGCCAGTGATGGCTCTCAGGGTGGCCGCAGCCATTTCCTCTGCATTCTTCTGGCGATCAGACATTTTTCGTAGCGTACGAAACAGCCAGTAGAATCCAATCCCAAGCAGAATCAGCATAACCACCAGCACAGCCATCAGGTACAAATCTTCCACATCCTCCAAATCCAGATTTGTCAGACACAATGGTCTCCACTTAGCCCAGGAATCTTCAGCATATCCAGACATGTAAGTTCCACTTGGACATGAACGCTGAGTAGGTCCAGGTCTCATCGTAGAAAAGATTTTGTCAAACGCACTTCGAGACCAGCTAATTAGCTCCATACTGGTTTGTCAAAAGTTTTTGGAGCAGAGTGTCCTTTTCTCAGCACTCAGCACAGATGCTGTTTTCAAATGAGTCAAGATTAAATGTCCTTGCACTTCAACAACATAGACGTGTTTACATTTCTGTGTTGCAGCTCCCTCCTTGTTTTTAACACAAGAGTTATTGCTCTCACACACAAAAATAAAACAAAAGACAGGTTAAACATTTTCTTCATTATAACTAATTAATACCAATTCTTTATATTTTTTCTTAAATCCAGATAGTGTCTGTATTCCAGTTAGTCCACAATGTAATGAATTCCATAATTTTACACCCATACAGGAGATCGAAAATGACTTTAGTGTAGTTCTAACACATCTCTGAACAAACACAAGTTTCTCTCTCAAATCATATTTCGATTCCTTCTCCTGAAAGCATGTTTGCAAATTATAAGGGAGACAGTGTCTAGCCGCCTTATACATTATTTGAATAGTTCTATAGTTTATTAGATCATATAATTTCAATAGTTTAGCTTCAATGAACAATTTATGTGTATGTGCATTATAAGGCGCACTATGGATAATTCTTACTGCTCTCGACTTTTATAAGTGTTTCCCCAAATTTCAACACAGTAAGTCAAATAAGGCAAAATCAATGCATTATAGATTATTTGGAGTGCCTTTTGACTCAATATTTTTTGAGTTCTGTAGAGGATGGATATACTTCTTGCCAGTTTTTTTTTAAACTGTGTTATGTGAGGAATCCATGTAAGCATCTCGTCAATAGTTATTCCCAACACATTGTGTTGGCTTACCCGTTCAATATTTACATTAGAAATTTGTATGCAGATATTTTCTTTAGTTCCTTTTTTACCAAATAAAATAAACTTAGTCTTGTTAAGATTAATAGACAATTTGTTGGCATTAAGCCATTGTTGTAGTTTATGTAATTCCTCATTTATTATTTGCACTAGCTTCTGTATATCCTCACCTGTACAGAAAATATTTGTATCATCAGCGAAGAGTACCATCTTTAGCACAGTAGAAACTTTACATATATCATTTATATACAGTATAAACAATTTAGGGCCCAAAATCGAGCCCTGAGGTACACCACATAAAACATCCATTTTATTAGAAGTACTCCCTCCAAATGTCACATACTGATATCTTTTGGTTAGATAGCTTCGTAACCAATCTAATACAGTGCCCCTAATCCCCATTCTCTCTAATTTATTCAATAATATTTTGTGATTTACAGTGTCAAACGCTTTTTTTAGATCAAGAAATATTCCAATAGTATATAATTTTCGGTCAATAGCATCTGTGATTATTTCCATAGATTCAGTCAGGGCATGGGCCGTAGAATGTTCTTTTCTAAAACCATATTGGCTATCATATTGCAATTTAAGTTTGGTTATAAATTTATCAAGTCTATTATTAAAAAGTTTTTCTAAAATTTTTGACAACTGTGGCAAAATTGAGATAGGTCTATAGTTACCATAATCATGAACATCACCAGTTTTGTATATAGGAATAATTTTTGCTATTTTCATTTCATCTGGGAATATCCCAGTCTGAAATGAAAAATTACATATATAAGTTAGTGGACATAGAATTTCATTTCTTATACTCTTAATTAACTTCATATCAAAACCGTTTGAGTCACAGGAGTTTTTTGCTGTGCATTTGGCAACCAAGTGTCTTATCTCGGTGTCCATGACTGGCTCCAAAAACATAGAGTGTAGGTTTCCTGTATAACTGTTCTCATCGTGAGAGGAGGATTCTGGAATTTTCTTGGCGAGATCAGCTCCTACAGTTACAAAGAACTCATTAAAATTATTTGCAATAATTTCTGTATTCACTACTTTTTTATTATTGACATTAAAATATTCAGGATAAGATAGTTTATCCTTTTTATTTGACCACCAAGTCTGCACCTCACCCGACCTTTTTGAGGTTGGACCAATCAAGCAAACAAACTTAACAGACAAATGGACGCTGCAATTAATCCTCTTCTCGCAGAATTACTCACCGTTTCCTTGTTGAATTTGAACAGCGAGAGGCGCTTCGTGCATTTTTATCTGCTGATGTTCGTGCTGCCCGAAGACCCCTTCCCCCTAAGACGAGACGGAAGACGGCATTTTCATCCGCAAAGATGCCGCAGCGCCCAATTAGCTCGAAGTATTGTACAGCAGTCCCTCCTTTCCCGAACGGATCTGCCGAGTGAAATCCCAGATTGATAATGTGAAGAACTCCCTCCAGTGAATCCCAATTATCAATCTGGCTTGTGAGGTTAATTCATACTGCATTAGATCGCACATTGTACATAATATTTTGCAAATGTTTGGAACTGTCACGCCTCCACCAGCGTGGCGGTTCACACTTTTATTTTTATAGTCATGTTCCCGTTTTATTTTGAAAGTGTTAACTCTACTCTCACCCCAGGTCACTTGCCCTTCCTGCAGTTCACTGATTACCGGTCCCCGCCCATGATCATCACCACCTGCTACCAATCAACCCAGACAATAAAAGCCACCTGCATTCTCCCCTCAGTGCCGAAGTGTCACACATCTCAGTGCATGGAAGCGTCCTCACAGCCCTCGTACCACAGTCCTTGTTTCTTGCCTTGCCTTGCCTTGCCTTGCCTTGCCTTGCCTTGCCTTGCCTTGCCTTGCCTTGCCTTGCCTTGCCTTGCCTTGCCTTGCCTTGCCTTGTCTTGCGCCCTTAGTTTGCCCCTTGTTTTCCTCCCTAGTGGAGCGCCTTTTGTTGTCCCTGTTTTTGAGTGCCCTTTTGGTATCTCCAGTTTGGAGCTCTTTTTGTTCAGCCTTTTTTCCCTCTTTAAGAGGCGATTTGAGTTTCCAGCCATTAAAGCTGCAGCCTTGTTGGCCAACTTTATACCTGCGTCTGAGTCCTACTTTCTCTCGTCGTGTCAGGAACAAAATCAGTTTAATAACTACAGTATTTTAAATAGTAGCAGCAGTTGTAATGGAACTTTCAAATATATACAGTAATAAAACAATGTGTTGCAGGTATTCTGCAAGGATTAATACATAAATAAATAAAAAAAAAAGCGTCTTAAAATTGTCGACGAATGTCTCGTCTGACATGACACATTGCAGTGTGAGCAGTATGACAATCCACAAGCTCATGATGCATTCTTGAAAAAGAATAGCAGATCTTCACTCTTACGTTCAAATATAGTCACATTAATAAACTATTCATTATATTCCGTGCATTATATCACTTATATCCTTATATCATTCTATTCCTTTCACAGTGTTTGTTGACTCAAGTGGCGTTTTTCTCCTGATTTTTTCCAACTTTCTGAAGCTTGCACTCAGGCATGTAGGATAAATAAGGAGCATCTTTCATCAGATTTACAATGAGCATAAGATTTTTTTATTCAGTTTTGTAGTTGTGATACCACTTTTGGGCATCAATCTGTAGAGGGACTCCTGCTCCAGTGCTTGCCACTAACACTGTGTGTTTGCTGTGTCTGCTTTTGTGATGTAGAGGTTAAATTCCATGTATGTGTGTGTACGAAACAAAGATGATTCTATCTTTTGTCATATGTGAAGATGTCCTCCATTGTCATCACTTGTTTACTGTAAACTGATTAAACTGTTTGGTGGAAAAGAAGGAAGGTTGAGACTCCAAGAAGCTTGCCGAGAGTTTGGTGCAATTACCCAAATGTCAAGGAACAAAAATTGTGATTCGCAAGTTGAAGTGATGAAATTCCCAGCAAAGATAACTTCAGGAGGTGCGTTCTAAATAGAAAGTTGCGAGTTGTATTTGTAATTAGACAATGTTGTTTCCACTGTTAAAGCAGGTGATTATTGCCATCACTCTAGAGGGAAGAAAGGATTAGCACAGAAGTTGGAGGTGTTCCGAACTTCATCCCTGGAGCAAAAAGTTAACCTCTCCTGCACACTCCTGACAACAGTCCTGAGGCTCATCAGCAGTAACAGTTGCGGAACGAACAGCACTTTATCTGGAACAGCACGCATTTTAAAAGAACATAAAATCAGATATGAACGGCTGGGATATCTGAGAAAAGACCATTACACTGGATGCAAACAAGGTACATTTTGAGGTACATGGACTGTTAAGCATGATGTAAACGTGGTAGAGGTTTTTAATTTAATTTGTGAAAAGATTATGGAATAATGTGGAAGTAATTGTTGTGTTTATTATAATATTATCTTTTGTGTTGTCACAGATAATGCACAGTTGTTTCCCGATCTTGGGCACAGGTACATGCGTGTTGCAGTGATCTCAAATAAAGACCATTTTAAAGATGAAATAGAGCTATTAAATCTAAACTGCGTGATGGATTCAGTCCATCCTAAATCTAATCTCAACACATAATGTTTTCGACAGTGCAAACATGCCCAACAATAACCTTTAATGCAATCAGTCAGCTGACAGCAGCTGGATCGGCATTGACGGGCGAAGGAGCAGCTCAAGCGCTGACGAGTGCACGATGAACACATCGAGTACGAGCTATGACTGTCAAGATCCTCTGGTGAGTAGCAGGTGGTATTATTAACATTTCAAATCAGACACGATACATGAAAGAAGAATTAAAGGCCACATTTGGGTTTGACAAGGCCTCTTCAGGTTCATCTTACAAATGTGAATACTGCTACCTAAAAGTCACTTTTTTCAAAGAAGTGTTACACGTTGTATTTTGTCATATCAGTAAAAGAGCATCCATGTCACACTATGACCTCAGTTATTGCAGATGAGTCTACAACTTACAAATGAACATTCCTCGTGATGTAGCTTTTGATTCGAAATGGAAAATATTGGGCTCTAATTTAGTACTTGCCACGTTTGGTTCCATGTGGGTCGGTTTTGTTTGGTTTTTAGGTGTTTGTAGTGTTTTGTCCTGAGTTCTCCCTGTGTCTCGTTATCGTTAACTTTGTCCACCTGCGTGTGTCTTCCCTTCCCAGTGTGTGTGACCTAATTGGTGCCTTCTGCCTGCTGTGTTTCCCAGGTCTGTCTTGTTAGTGCGTCGGTAGTGTTATATTTAGTCAGTGGGGTTTGTCCACACGTCGTGGTAGCATTGTCTTGTCTTATCCTGGTGTGAGGTGCTGTGCTTTGTTAGTAACGTTTGCTATTGAGTCAAGTTTCTCTGCTTCTGGTCAAGTTTTCCCCTCCCGTCTGGTCAAGTTTTTCACTCCCGTCTGGTCAAGTTTCTCCCTCACCTCCAAGCCAAGTCCGTCCCGTCAAGTTTGTCCGGCCATGTCAATTCACCTCATGCCACGTCTGTCCACGTTCTGCCAAGTCTGTCCTGCCATGTCTGTCCACGTGTTGCCAAGTCTGTCCACGTCATGCCAAGTCTGTCCTACCAAGTCTGTCCACGTTCTGCCAAGTCTGTCCTGCCAAGTCTGTCCACGTTCTACCAAGTCTGTCCTGCCATGTCTGTCCACGTCATGCCAAGTCTGTCCTACCAAGTCTGTCCACGTTCTGCCAAGTTTGTCCTGCCATGTCTGTCCACGTTCTGCCAAGTCTGTCCTGCCATGTCTGTCCACGTCATGCCAAGTCTGTCCACGTCATGCCAAGCCTGTCCACGTTCTGCCAAGTCTGTCCTGCCATCTCTGTCCACGTCATGCCAAGTCTGTCCACGTCATGCCAAGTCTGTCCACGTTCTGCCAAGCCTGTCCACGTTCTGCCAAGTCTGTCCTGCCATGTCTGTCCACGTCATGCCAAGTCTGTCCACGTCATGCCAAGTCTGTCCACGTTCTGCCAAGCCTGTCCACGTTCTGCCAAGTCTGTCCTGCCATGTCTGTCCACGTCATGCCAAGTCTGTCCACGTCATGCCAAGTCTGTCCACGTTCTGCCAAGTCTGTCCACGTTCTGCCAAGTCTGTCCACGTCATGCCAAGTCTGTCCTGCCAAGCCTGTCCACGTCATGCCAAGCCTGTCCACGTTCCGCCAAGTCTGTCCTGCCACGTCTTGACCAGTCTGCTCACGTCCTGTCCCATCATGTCCATCACCATCTTGGTTGTAAATAAAGTTCCTCACGTTTCCCTTCCTCTGTCTCCCTACCTTGTTTCTCCGCCATTGGGTCCACATATCTTCATCCGTGACAGTACTTAATGCAAGCTTGGCGCGAGGCGCAGTCTAGAATTGCGCAGGGCCGGACTAGACTTGTGTTAGTATTTTTGCATACACTTGCAAGCAGGTGCTTTTGTGCCGTTGTGTACATGAAGATCTCCAACTTAAGTCACCAAAGTGGCGCCTCACATTCTGATTAAATGTGGTGCACGGGAGGCGCACCAAGTCATGGCAGCTAATAAATTGATTTGTTTCTGTCTTGCGGCATGTTGAGGTGTGCAAAGTCCATTTAAGTCAGCTAGTACAATAGCTATCAGCTATTTAGCATAAAATGTAAGTGCGAGCATGTTTTTTAATGCGTTGTCCAAATACCTTTAGTTTGTTTACATCCGTGTTGTTGCAAGGTCTGTGAGTTCTTCTCCAAGCTTGTGGTGTTAAGCCTCTGGAGCCCTGTTTATCCTGCTGGATTCCGAGTTAGCTTGTATATCATGTTTTCTACGCAGTCCTGACTGAATCATTTATCAAGTAGCCGCCCGACTTGCAGCTATCCCTGGTAAAGCAATACAAGAGTATTGCTCTTGAGAGCGCAAGCTGCTGTTGGGAAGTGAGTTTTAGATAGTGATAGTTGTTGTGTGTAAATAAGAAAAACATTTTAAATTTATCCCCAGAGGGGGAAATTAGTAAAATAAAATGTATACTGTATCTCATCCTATAACTGTGGGTGTCTCCAATTTTGCATCGTTTATTTTTTTTATTTTTATTTTTTTTTTTTTATGTACTTGTCACTACCATCACAATATAAACAATAATTATAAAAAAAATAAAAATAAATAAATAAAAATAAAGTTTCCAATTCTATTGTGCTTTTCCTTCTGGTGGGCCCATCTTAGCCACCAGGAGGCAGTATAATATCATGCAGACAAAAACAAAGAATAGTACTTCTAATACTCTTGCAAATTACTCAACAAGATGTTTTTTTTCATAGAGATTAAAGAATATATGCCTGTGAATATTATGAATTATCTCTATACACCGTGTTGCACTACCTCATGTGTTCAAACGTCCATTACCTAAAGAGTTAAAAAAAATTAAAAAAAATGCAAACATCGATGCATTACCATGTTTCATATTTAGTTTGGCAGTAAACTTTAAATGGGAGTGGCATTGAACAACTTGAAGCCTCTTTTTTGAAGAATGAATGAATGAATGAATGAATGAATGAATGAATGAAGTTCGTGCTCTTAAGTCAAAGCAAAAAGAAAAAGGACAGAAAGACAGTTCGTATCTGAACCTGTGGGTAATAAATGACCACTAGATATTGCTATAGAATAGAATGTAGACAAAATTAATGCATTTCGAAGCACACACTACAGTGGCTCAGTGACCACACTTAGCAAGCCTACCACCTCAGCGAGTGACAGAGACTTAACAGTCACTGTGAAGCCCAGCGTGTGATGTCGAAAGACCGAGCGAAACGGATTTAGCCGGAGCAGCTAACGAGCGGCTAGCAGGAGTTAGTCGTAGCCATAAGCTGGAGTTGCTAACAAGTACGGCTAGCGGGAGAAGCGAGTTAAAACTATTTAAAAAAACAACACAAAAAAAAACAAAACAAAAAACAGCTCTTAAAAAGGTTGTGATAGCAAAGCAGACGGTGGCAAGCAATGGGAGCCCGTATCATGGTACTCAGTAACAACCACCTGCAGCTGTGGAAGGTAAGTGGAGGTCAACCTATTGGGTCCGATGCTCGATGCAAGCACCACCAGGGCTAACTAGGACTACATTCACCAAGTTGTCCTTTGGGCAAACGTAGCAGGAAGATGGCAGTGAACCATGGCAGCCTCTAGTAAGATGAGACTACAGCAATGTAAAATAATTAGTGATTATTAGACCTATGATTATACTTTTTTAAATTATGTTTGTGTGATACAACATATTTTATTTGCATAATATTGACATAAATAATCAATATTTTCAAATGAATGAATTATTAGTTCACAACTGACTGTACCTTTAAGTTGGGTCACTACAAGATAACACTAGTACAGTGATGTCCAAACTCATTCCTTGAGGGCCGCAGTCCTGCAGGTTTTAGATGTTTCTCTTCTCCAACACACCTGAAGCATGTCAGCAAGCTCTGCATAAGCCTGACAAGGATCCTGTTCATTGGAACAGGTGCGTTGCAGCAGGGACACATCCAAAACCTGCAGGACTCTGGCCTTCGATTACCGAGTTTGGTCACCACTGCTCTAGTAGGTAGTTGTAGTCGACATATGAAAATACAAATATATATATATATATATATATATATATATATATATATATATATATATATATATATATATATATATATATATATATATATATATTATTATTATTATTATTATTATTATTATCATTATTAGGCCAAGAAATGCTATATCAAACACAATTGATTACTATAATTGTTACCTTTAATTGTAAAATTTGAAGAGACACGTTCCTTTTCTGAAAGATGAAAATACACCTCACGAGATTGGGAACAGGCTGCACCTCAAATGCTGTCCAATTACGGTACAGTTATAGTATTAGAAGGAAGTGGGTGCGCCTGACCTCACTAACCATGACGACAATGGCCAGACACACCTTGATTAATCAGTTTGTCCAATCATGAAAGTTCAGGAAGTAGTCAAGCTGTGCAAAGAGTCCATTAACTTTATTTGACTAGATTAAAAAATAATAATTAAAATAAATAAAAATAACATTTTGAGACCATGAAGTCCCCAATGATCTTCAAATCCTGAGCGGACACTATTTTTAGGTCTGTGGCTGAGGGAATCTGGACATCTGGTCCACTTCATCTGGAATCCATCCTCGTGCTTAATTACTCAAATATGAAAGGCATCACCCCCTGTTTCAGCTCGAGTCCTCCTCATTTGGAAACACAGTTACAGACTGAAGTCTTTGCCACAGCTGGATGCAAGAGATAGACTCGCATGAGATAAGGAGGGGCCAAAAATAATGAAGGTCATAGTGTGTGTATCTCTGATGCAGTGATGCCTGAAGAAAAATGGCTCTATCCCAGCTTTCCCACCTTGTTGTGACCAATCCAATTTTGAATCCTACACGTTTCAATTTGGTATTCTCCCTTCGTGTTATAGATCCAAAGAGGTTTAGGCTGTCATGACTAGGTTCATGCAAGGGTTATGTTTACTGTTATGACTAGGGTCATGCGAGGGTTATGCTTGATGTCATGACTCGGGTCATGCAAGAGTTATGCTTACTGTCATGACAAGGGTCACGCAAGGGTTATGTTTACTGTCATGACAAGGGTCATGCAAGGGTTATGTTTGGGTCATGACCGTGAGGTCAAGTGTCTTTTTTGAACTGATGTAACCAGCATCTAGTTTCAACTGGTAAGACGCTATGTGATGTCAGAAGCTATGTGATGTCAAGAATCTTTAATCTCTTTATCTGATCAACAGCCAATCAGATAATACCATGTCAGTCCTGTTACCCACATGTCTAGCCACAGCCAATCAGATCGATTTGCTGTCTATATAAGCCTGTCTGAGAAGTGTGTGCTTTTGTCGGATTATTACCTCTGTTCCTCTGTGCAACTCTCTTTCTTTCTCGTCTAGTCAAGTTTGTTACATGCCTATTGATGTAAATAAATAGTTAAGGTATTATTTGTGTCTGCGTTTTTTTTGTTTTTGTTTTTTTTTTTCAACCTCAGAACATAACATAGGCATGGATTTATGGATTTTATTGGTGTATTTTTTCTCTCTCAGAATTGGCATGAATTGATAGTCTCATGATGCACTTGTCCATAATGTTTGCACTGTATTTTATTTCATTCATTCATGTTTGGTTCATTGAGAACTAAACATTTCATATGGGTGAATGTGGGAGTGAATGGATGTGTATAATAAATTAACTTGTCTTGCAACTGCAAAACCATTCATGTAAAATAAATGCATAATCACTCAACTTTAACAAGCTACAATTACTTTATTTCAAAGGAAAGCAATGGTGAGAGCAGGTACTATATTTCTGCTACTTGTCTCTATCATCCAATTGAAAATCTTGCAGTTGCTTTATCTTGTCATGACAAAAAATAAATTGTAAAAGACACGACATGAAGACATGCCTCCATCTCTTTGCTGGAATAACCAATCAAACCAAGAATAACCAATTAGTGTAATGGTTGGATTGAGATTAGTAATGCCTGGAGAGTGAGCATAATAGTAACAACTGTTGTGTTGTTACTGGTGATCTGAACTGAGTTTAAACACTCAGGTGATACATTAGTGCAGCAACAGAAGCGACAATACACCTCAGTATCTCACACTTGTAGTAAGTGGCCTGCTAATACTAATAAGATCTGGATAGACAAACAATCACAAATTGTCATTCCACCGTTTTGTTTTCACTTGGTGAAGGTTTGCTTTCTAATTTTAGCAGCTGATTAGCGAAGACAATCAACATCTATATTACCTGCAAAGTGCACCAGTCAGACGTTACAGTTGAATTTTGTGAGTAATGAGGCACTTTAATAAATGTGAATAAACATGTTTTTATCCAAACAATTTGGACAGCATGCAGATTAGAATAGTGGTGCCATAGGTGGATACAGCGAGGGGTTTACATGCTGCGGGAGTAGTCAACCATGATATTACATCTGATTACCATCCTCCCTATAACATCGGAAACCTCTGGAATACCCATACCATCTCTTAATGGGCATTGACAAGATTAGAGCTGCACTGCTTTAAGCTTTGTCATCCCCTATTAAGGGACCAAGCTACATCGGCTGCCTGGTACTTTTGCCATTGTGAAGTCCAGTTGAAGCGTGAAAGCATGCTTGTATGTCTTCTTTCCTTATTCCCCTCACATAAGCAATAGCGAAGGCAAGCAGCAGACAGTGACTCGTAATGATGTTGAAAATGGCCTCAGGGGCTGTCTCATAAGCACGGCCGCAGCGATTAGAAATATAAGCACAGTCCCACCAGAGTAAACCAGCTTCGATAGAGTGCAAACAGTCAAAGCTTTCTCCCTGGATGATGTGAGAAGAACTCTCCAAGCTTTGTTGTGTCTCTGTCTGATGACAGACCTTGTAAGTCCATTTTATTACCATTTTGACTTTTTAATATGATGGGATTGTCCGCGTTCGGCTCAGTGTTCTGTCAACACAGCGTAGCTTAACGACCAATGAAAATATGTTTTATCGCACCATTGTTTTAACAATTATTGCCGTTGCCGGAAATGTCCATCAACGTTTGACTTCCTCCAGGCAAAGACCCACAGCACGGTGAAGACAAGAGCCGGTCAACATTACTTTGATTTAATAAACCAAGTGTCGCGAAACTTGCAGACTAAAGGTCAAATTCACTCAGAATGCGCTGCGTCCGGTAAGAGCGCAAAATATTGCAACACAACTGCACCCGCAGTCTGCACCCAGTTACCCACTTATTCGCTAAGCATATTAGTCTAATCATATACCGGCGCAAACATGCCCACAAAACTGACAGCTGGGAGTAAATTTGCACCTAATTTATCACACATAGCAATGGATTTGTGCCAAGAACATTGTACTATAGTAACAGTTGCGAGAAAGATGACATTATCAGAAAGCGAGGTTGGACCGAGAGTAAGCGTTTAAAGCGCCATTAAACTATACAAGACAGAGAGGACGACAACGTAATTAATTCATAAAGTACAAATTATTGGTGCGATCGTTTTTTGAAAATATATTTTCAGAGGTAAAATGCCTCCCCGCCATTGCCGATCACCCCAGGTTACGCGATGTGTCCTAAACCAACATAGAAAATTTCCCCCTCTCTCCCTCTCTCTCTTTCTCTTTCTCTGCGTGATCAGCCAGGAAGGGACGTGCACCGTGCCACATGCACTGAATGTCATGATCCCGGGATCGAGGTTGTGGCAGGTTTGTACATGCTTTCCATAAACGTTACTTGTGTCACGCAAACTCCATGTGGCTATTTGCGCTGGTATTAGACGCTCTATATCAATGAGTCTCATTTGCATTGGGGTGGGAATATTTTGCATCAAATGTATGCAAATTACCTCATTTACGTACGTGCAAATACCACCGGCGCACCGTGGCGCAATCTGGTTGGCAGAGCACTTAGTGACGGAGTTCCCCATCTGCGCGTGTTTAGTGAATTAGGCGCTCCCGGATTGCTCCATTTTTACCGGTTAGTGCCGTGCAAAGGCGACACAAACCTTGAGTGGATAGGCCCCTCAGGGTCCTATTATCGTGCCCAGTGCATGTCTAACGCAAAGTAAGATCTAACTGCACATGGATGGAATTTTGTTTCTTTTGGCATTTCCGTAGTGGGGCACAGTTCGAATGGGGCGTTTGCACCATTGCGGGCGTCAACACAGATGACTTACTCCTCGGCCAGTAGAAGCGGCTCCTTACAATGCCTTTAAAGTGCAACTCAACCTAAAATCAACTTATTTTTGCTGATAAACTGTATAAACAAATGTTTGACTACTAATGCTGTCTACATGTCCTGGACATTTTAGTGCATGTTTGTTAAAAGCTTGTATTTGGGACAAAAAAAAAAAAAGTGTGTGGCGCCATCTTCAGGTTAAACACAATTTGGCTATTTGTTCTCTCATTGGATAAGCGAGTTACTCTCATTCTAAGGTTTGGTCAAAAGTTGACAGCCCTGATAAGCGCCTGCTCACTCTTAACAGGAAAAGTGGTAGAAAATGAACAAATTAATGTTTTGAGCAATAAAACAAAGGTTGAGAGTATATTGTATAGACTAAGCTAAAACACTAGGCTATAAACTAAGTATAAGCTAGTAGCCTAAGTATTATTGTCAGCCTAAGCATGCAGGGCAAAATCTACATTTTATCCCACTATTCAAGTTCAGTCACAGGTGACTTATCCAAGCTGAAGGGTGGGCTACACCCTTAAACTGGAGGTTAGTCATTCCAGGGCAGGATTGACTTACCCTTTCAAGTCATTTTGGTAATATTTCACCTGTGAAGGATTTAGTACAGCAGTAAGAAAGTTGGAAAAGTGCCTGTATAAAAGGAAATTCCACGGCGGCGGGGCAGGGTTTGACACTCGACCATAACTTCTTTTCATTGAGTTGAGGCAATTGTCCTTGTATTTTACACGCGCACGTATCTGATTGCAGGATGGTGCGCCGCTGTGAGCAATATCACGCTTCGCTGGGTTCTGTTTAAAAAACAGCAAATGGCAGTTTAATGCCAAATCTTCTGTTCAGGCTCTGATACAATTTTACGGGATCTCTTTGTAAAAGAGGCTAACGATGACAACATCACATTGGTACTATCCATCTGTGTCTACTTGTTTTTTTTTGTTTTTGCACACTGAAAAAGGCTTAATTGGAAACATCAACTTTTAATAGGACTATCATGGAAATACTGTCACAGCAAATTTAACTATACACGTACAACATAGAGTGAAACCTTGGCTTGATACAATTGCACGGGTAAGGCCAAGTGTTTGAGCAACGGAGCCATCAAAGCAGAGATTTTTCAAGTACACACACACACAGAAGGTTCCAAGCAGGCGGGAGCCGGCCACCATAATTAACCTCCCTGGATGGATAAATAACTGAAGGTAATCCTCGTGGAAGAGTAACCTGAGCAACCATGACTTTCTATCTTGAAAGGATTAGCAGTGATTAGGCAGCAGGCAGGCTAGATCATTCTCTCCGGGGTCTCAAGAAGAGAAATAAAGTCGTCAATGAACCAAGAAGGCAAGTTGCTGCTGAGACAGGGCATGAAAGCTGTTCACCTCAGAGGTTGCACTGGCGGTAGCAGGTGTCCAGTTATTCATGTTCAATTTACAACTAACACTGCAAAACGGCAACATGAGACATTCAGCCACCACTAGTCTAAACACGGCATTTTGATTAATATTGTACTTGTGGAATATGAATTAAACAGCATAATGCACCCATTTTTATCCAAATGAGGACAGCCATTTTGCCACCTGCTGTAGACTGAAAATGACACAACAGTTGCTCAGGGCTCAGGTAACGACCAATTACGGCTTCAGAAAACAGATGAGCCATGATTGATTGTTTCCTGAGCCCTTAGCAACTGTGATGTCATTTTCGATCGACAGCATGTGGCAAAATGGCCGCCCCTTGAGATGGATAAGTCATATTCCACCAATGCAATATCAATCAGAATAGCGTGTTTAGACTAGTGATGGCTGCATGGAACATATTATTGTAAAGAAAATTTGACTTTTCCTTTAAAGGCAGGGTCTTCCATTTTCACTCAGGAAAATGCACTTTATAAATACAGGATGTATAGCCATGAATTCTTTCTCAGTCTACACAATAGGCTTCTGTTAATGTGTGGTGGGGATTCCCCCCCACCCAGTCTGTATTTTGCCATTTTGTGTTTGTTTTGTCAACAGTGGGACGTTTCTGTGGACAGACAGTAGTTTAACCCTCCAGCTAATGGCAGAGCGGGGGGTGGCGGGGGGCGTGTCACTCACTGTCGCCAGAGGCCAGAGGGGGCCGGGTGAATTTGTTGGCTGCATGATGTCACTCCCGCTGCAACTTGACAGCACGCACAGATTTTTTTTTTTTTTTCACTCACTCACTGCCACAAGCTTGAGTGAGTGAAAACAGAAATCTTAGGCAATCGGCAACTTGACAGCACGCATGGATTTTAAAAACAAAAAATTCACTCACTCACACAAGCTTGAGTGAGTGAAAAAAAAATCCGTGAATGCTGTCAAGTTGCCGCGGGAGTGACATCATGCAGCCGACAAATTTGCGCCGACAAATTCGCCCGGCCCCGTCTGCCAACACTCAGTCCCCCCCACCCCACCCCCCGCTCTGCGATTGGAGGGGTAAACAACTGTCTGTCCACAGAAACGTCCTGCTGCTAACAAAAAAAAACAAACACAATGGCAAAATACAGGCTGGGGGAGGTGGGGGTTTAGGGGGAAAAAAATCACCACCACACATTAACAGAAGCCCAGAGGTGTCAATTGAGAAGGAATTCATGGCTATACATCCTGTATTTATAAAGTATATTTTCCTGAGTGAAAACGGAAGACCCTGCCTTTAAGAACTTTTTTCTCTTAAAATATGAACACTAACAACCACATGAAAATATGCTGTATATTGTGGTTTCACACATCAAGCGTCTGCCGGGGTGTGTGCGGGTGTGAGATCGGGGGTAATTACATCACGTAAAACACTCTTCTAGCGCAACAGCTAATGGCTATTGCAAACAAGGCGCTTTCAGTTTCCTTGTGTGTCCCCACTGACTTTGCCATTGACAGCCCAACAAAATTTATAATCCAGTACACGCGCTACCCGGCTACAGAATGAATCACAAGACTTTGCTTGCAGCCAATCCTTGTGATGTCACTGCCCATGCACAAGCAGCGTGAATTGGTCTACTTGAATAACAAATATACAAATGAATACAAACATAATAAGTCATCTAAATGAAAGAGATGAGCATATTTTCCCTAACAATGAATAAGTTTGGGGCCATCTGTGTGTCATTTGCATGGAGACATTTGCTGACCCAACCAAAACATATCGGTAGTTCCGGAAAATACAGTATTGTATAATTTAAGAACACCTGCCTGCGCACTGAAGTAAAGTGTGGCTTGTCTTCATACAATATAAGAACGCCTGGTCTGGTCTAATCTCGGAAACAGTTTGTGGGGCGGGCCCGATGCTGCCCGGGGGCCACCTATTGCATAACCTTGTTATACAGTATTTACTATATTTTGTTGGTCGGCATTATGTCCTTGTCAAATGATACAATATTATTGCATTCTCAAATGCATTATTGAAGACATTTGAAATCTTTTTGGAGAGCTGTGTGGAAATCAATAGAATGTAATAGTCCTCACTGGGGAGTCAGATGGTAACATTCATCTTTCTAATGAATGGCACATCAAGACCTTTCTGCACTCTCAAGCCCTATCGAAGCAACTTGCAGCCGGGAGTGCCTGAGGCGGAAATATGAAAGTTCTGTTCAGAGGGAAAGTGGACTCATGCTGGGCAACAGCGCTCTCCGGGACTTTTACCATGAGAATACAAATCAGAACCCACTCAGGTATTCACAGGAGGAGATTTAATATAGACCTACTAAAATCCTCTCACGGATGGCGGAGCTAACCTGGAAAAGATGGAGAAGCAACGACCCGAATCAGCTGAGCGGAGAAATATATATATATATATATATATTTATTTATTTATTTTTTTCTGGGAAAGTCGTAATGTGTTCTGCGGCTCCATTCAAGCAAGATTAATATCAGATCTGTCTATTTTGTCATTCCACACAGATCTCCATCACAGACAATCAAGGTGACTGGACCGGAAGGTTCAAGTTTCTTCTGAATGGCTTCAGGAGAAGACTAAAGGCCTCTTTATACTCCCGCAGTCACTCGGGCGACAACTGCTGCATTGCATCACGTGATTGACGCACTGTGTAGCACCTGCGCACACGTCACAAATTGTTGCAGCGTGTCGAATGTCGTGCGGATCTTCTCTCGTGATTGGCCCGTTTAGTCACATGCTGTGATCAGCTTGCCTTCTCGACAGGTTATTCATGATACTGAGATAATAGATAGAACAGATGAACAGAATGAGGAGAGACATGGCCACAAGGTTGCTTGAACTGGAGAAAAAAGTCGGACTGGAGATTCCGATGAACCAAAATCGTGATGAAGACGGATCTGAGTGACGGAGGTGTCGGACACATGGTTTTCGCTATGCCCAGTTATCTAAAGCTGCTGGACTGTGATAATCCACATGGTATTAATCAACAAGTGATCAACAACCTATTGGAACGAATCTTCTGTCATGAACTACACGCGATCAAATCACTGGTGAAGATGAACTGATTGAACTTTCTATAATCCATTTGCCTGAATCAAAAGTCTCCGAATGTAATCAACTGGATAACTAACTTCATGGACTTGATGAACTGAGTGAAATTTTATCATCTCTGCTGATTTCTAACTACTACTGCTTGATTTTATGCGTCCTAGTATAGTATGGGGGCGGGAATTTATAAGCATTTTTTGCTTCTTCCTGCCAGCCCTTTTTCTTTTCGGTTATTATATGTTATAATTGTATGAGGAAATGTTTGATTGTCACAATGCTGTCCGAAAGGAAAAATGAACAAATAAATCAAATCAAATCAAATCAAATCAAATAATATACTCTGAATGATCCATGCTAACAGTGAAGTTCGCTCTTTGATCAATTAATGCAGTAATTATTATTAATGCAATTCAATTAAACACATCAGCTGGTCATGTGTATATATATATATATATATATATATATATATATATATATATAGTCGATTTTGTGCTCAGGCCAAAGTAACTATGTTCAAGTGAGTTGAGGTGCTCCATGCAATTTTTAGAAGCTATCTCATAGCATCTATAGGCAATTCTAAACATTTTCAGTGTGAGTGTTGATTTCTTGTGTATTTTCACTTTTTGCTGCAGGGGAAAACTGTACATGGTTGTTTCATTTTACAACGGAGTAGCGGGCGGGTACCCAGAGACCCAACAAGCAATTAAAAACTCAAATTGCCTAATATTTCCCCTGTACACGCAATGTCAGCAAGCTTAGATAATACTAGATGGCTGAATATTTATCCAGTAATCTATGAAATTTGTGCTGTTTTCAATGTAAAGTACGAATGTAATGCCAATGCATTGTGTTGAGCATTAAGAAACAGAAAAAAAACCCTGAAGAAATTCATCCAAAGTAGTAGTTACTAAACGAAGATATGGTGGGGGGTCTTCGAGTTAAATAATGATGCTTTGAACAGTTCGATTAATCACTTAGCAACGCTTCTCTTATTTGTCTTCATTACAAACTGGCAGATCGAAAGTATTAGTGCCTGTGCTCGGCCACCGACATCGCTGACAGGTGATTCGTTACCAACTCTGCTGGCGCACGCCGCTGCCTGAGCTTCCGCCGTGGCCACCCCTGTTCGCAATTACGCGCTTGGCTGGGAATTTGCTTGTCAAAGACCGGGCCACTGATGTCGCAGGGGATGAGTTACCGACTGTGAAACGTATTTACATATTGAGATTTCCATACCTGACCCCCACAGGTCATCACCGATAACATGTAAATTAGTGCGACACTCGACTGACGATCTTGACACTTTTCATAAGTGCTAACATTTGAGGCTGCGAACACAGAGGGGCATACGAATGAGAAACATACTGCAAATGTGAAACATATTTAAATAAATAGGATACAAGCAATGAGAGAGTCAAGCCAAGGCTTTTGTCACTTCTGAAATCAATGATTAAACGATTAGGCCCAGTAAAGCTAATCAAGTGTCTACTTCATGGGGGTTTTGTTGCTAAATTGAGTCCTATTAGCTGTAAATCTGTACCAAAATGACATATTGTCATCACTTTTTATAGGTATTACAAGCATATTTTTTCCCCACATAAGTCCCTCCTCACAATTGAAAATAGCATTTATATTTGGTTGTCATTATTTTTCATGACTTCTGGTTGCATATTCAATTTGTTTACAAAAATATATGCAACAACTAGGGATGTGTATGAATCGGTGGTGACTCGAATTGAGATGCAAATTCGCTGTTAAAAACAAATGCTGAATCAGTGTTTTCATATTCAAGTAAAAAATTAATCACAATCATATTGTGCACAAGCATATTGTTGGGTGTACTAATGGTACAGTAATTTTAGAACGACAAAGTGTGTGGTGTGTAAATAAGTATGTGGCAGTGTCGTGTGCACTCTTTTGAGAGTAAAGTGTTTGCGCATGTATGGCAATGTTTATCCGGCTAACAAGCACTGAATGAACTGTTAAGCAATCAGGCAATAAAGTGAATCAATGGCCGTTTCTCAATATCAAGAACACGGAGTACGTTCTTGTGACGCAACTAGCAGGGTCTTGGTAAGCCCGGTCTCAAGTACGTACTTCCCAAGCACGCATATCTCGCTGGTGTATTTCCGTAATTCATCACAGTTATATCATGTGACTTGCTTTCAATGGATTTGTACTATTTGGATGTTTCAAAATGTGTTTGTACAACATACATCGGTTAAAAACTTTACTTACATCCTTGTGATTTCGCGAGACGTCATCAATGGCGGCCCAAGTACTGTTCCAATCGAAAGTACGCATAAGCCAAGACCACACGGAATTCCCGGATGTCGTTCTTTTTTGCTAGCTTAAACCAAGGATGCATCGGTTGTTGCTTGGTGAAGACTTGGCTGTGAATATATCCCAAGATGCATTTCGTACTTCAAGGAACGAATGGGCGCGGAGAAGCATTAGGTTTTTTCTTCTTTCTTCCCACACACCTGTTTTGTGTTGTGTTTTGTGTTGATTAGCCTGCCTTTGGCAGCTGAGTACACCAGTTTGTCGGACTAATCCTCATGCTGATCTACTGACTTTGCCCAACTAGTCTCGACCTCACCTTTGATTCCCGTCTCCCCTCAGTCTCGTGCTTGTTTTATTTTTATTTTATTTTTTATTTTTATTATTTATTTATTTATTTATTTATTTTTTTGGGGGGGGGTATTCTTGTTTCGGTGGTTTTGATTCTTGCCTTTTGCAAGCTCTTTCATTTGCAAGTGTACGATTGTATTTTTGCAGCTGTGTTTTGGAATACACTTCCTCAAACTTGATTTCTTTCGCATGGTTTTGGGATCTGCACACTTGAACATAAGCTGCATCATCACAATTTCAGAAGAATCAGAACAAAACCTGCAACACTTACCGGTATTTTTCCAGAACAATGCGGTACTTAAAATTCAAACACAGTTTGACCAATGGTTTCAATATCATTTAAGTTTTGGTTATCAAACTGTCAAAACGTGAGCCATATCAGCACACCTCGCTATACTGTCAAAACGATTGCAATCAGCATTTCATTGAAAGTAATAATATACATTCAAAACAGGATAAAAGTATTGATTTTATTGTAAAAAAAATAATAATAATAAACATTTATTTTGCATTGACAAATGTCAATTTTGATTTTTGACGGAACTAAAAATACATCCAAAGGACCCAAAATAAAGTTTTTGATTTCCTTCTTCATGTCTTCATGCCCTCCAGGTCATATATTTAGTTTGATTCAAATGGGCTTGCGCACAATGTAAACGAGAGCACGAGTGCCACCATGGCGTTACTGTACATGGGCTCTGGGTGGTGGAATGGTTACTGCCACTTGTCTCTGATGCAGGTGGCGTGGGTTCGCTTCCCCACCTGAGCGATCATGTTTCTATGTGTGAGTGAATGTACTTTTAAAACAAATGGCATTGGACGGTAATCTGTAGCCATTAAAGGCTGTACTATACTGTTGGGCTGTGAGTCAGTGTTTAGAATTTGGAAGTTTGAAGTTCAACACTGCTTTCAGAAAGCAGTCTTTGATATGATATTGATTAATTACAGCTTTAGATTGTGTATGCCTGTTACCAATGTGTTTGTCCGGCTCATTTGCTTGTTAGAATATCTGTTTTGTTGTTGTTGTTGTCTGACATCTTTTGAAAGACTGACCATATTATAAATGGGATGTTCTGCCTTCTCCATCATCTTCTTTCTCTTCTTCTCTCTCCATCCTCACCTCATCTCTAGTACCTGCTGCTGCTCACTGACAATCAGTGGTTCATTATAAAATGTGGGATGTCAAATTGAATATGTTAATTCAGTTAAAACTAAATAAATTAATTGGGTTCAGTACCTAAAATGTTAAGAAAATATGTTGGATCAATGCAAAATAAAATTAAGGTTGGCTCAAGTGAAGAATTATTGTTTACATCAACATGAAATAATCAGGTCATATGAAGTACTCGATGTAGTTTCTGTGAAGTCAAATATTTTAGATGTGATATCTGGACATCATTTTTTTTTTTTTTTTTTTTTTAGTTTAAGCAGGGTAAAACTTTCAACAGTGTAGACCATGTCACCTAGTTTGAAACAATGTCCACTGTGTATTTGTCTTTTTTTGTTGGGTTTTGTCACAATTTTTCTGAAAGGAGAACAGTGGAAAGAGTTGGGCAATAGGAGAAGAAAGAAAAACGATTTTAATTTTTTTTTTCCAGCATACACAGGAAGTCGGAGATGATTGCCAGTAGCGTTTGTTCTGTTAAGTGATGAGAGGCAGAGCTGACATTGATATTTTTTCAAAGACTTTGATTTGAGCATTGTGTTACAGGTGTGATGCATTTGAGTCCATTAGTTTGTGATGTTTGACAAGAAGGAGCAATGAGTAAAGAGTAGACGGCTACGTTAAAACATTGCCAGTACGGTGAATGAAGGTCTTATTATGTAATGGATTAGACACTGGAATTAATTATTTCATATTTTATTGACTGATTCATGTAAGAATCTTGTAGTTGGAAAATAGTTGGTACATGGTGCAATAGAGAAAAAAAAGTGCAGTTTGTCTGCTTAACTGTTGTCATTATTATTTATAGAGCAAAATATACTCGGGAACTAATTAAGATGAAGTCATTTTCATTTGCTTAGACAATCTATAACAGAATATTTATCTTGCATGGGAAAGATAAATGAGATATGCAAATTAAATTGTGTGTGACTAGTGTTGAATAATGTATCAAGGCTTCCTGCATAGCCAAGTGTGCAAATGTGATACTTGTTGCCTACAAAAATAAATAATAACAATAATAATAAGTATTATATCTTCCAGTATGATACAATTTCAAAAGATTTAAGGTTAGAGTTCAAGGGTTAGGTTAATGGACGTAAGGCTGGACTGGGGTTAGGTAGGCTGCTCTTACTTTGGCTATTCAAAGAGGAATCGGATGCCTTCTGCACCTAATAATGAAAATACAATATACATTTTTCATGTAAATCAGCACGTTGACTCAAGCCAATTTTCCAAGAAATAAGCCATCCATACATTTGCTATACTGTACTGTTTGTCCCAATTAGGGTAAGCAGAGTCAATACCAGCCGACTTTGGACTCACTGGTCACTAGTTAATTACAAGGCACACAGGAATAAACGACCATTCACACTCACATTCACATCTAGAGGTAATTTAGCATCTTTAATTTAACGTGACATGTATGTTTTTTTGGAATGTGGAAGAATGCCAAAGCACACAGAGACAGGGCTGGACTGGCCATCTGGCATAAAGGGCACATGCCTGGTAGGCAGGCCACTTTTGGGGCCGATGCAGTGCTTTTTAATTATTATTTTCCTACTTTTTACTCCAAGAGATTGGCCCACAATTTAGACCGAACACCCTGTTAATCCAGTTTGAATTTACTTTAGATAGCAAACATGAGTGGCAGAACTCCGTCAGGCAGGAGTCGGGCTTGGCCTGGCCGGTTGGGCCTAAGTAATTTATTTATTTATTTATTTATTTATTTATTTTTTGTGGCAGCCCTGCACAGATCAAACGCACACAAATTCTTCATCAAAATCTCATTCGCGTTTTTAAACATGCGCTGAATAAAACTATCTCCTAAAAATGTTGGTTGAATTCCGAATAATAAAACCACGGGTTGTCTCTGTTTGAATTTCAACTGTACACATTAGAAGTTAGTTGGTGGCATTTTGAGAGGAGGATCTTTGAAGATGATTTTTAAGATGATGAAATGGATCAGGCGGCGCTTTTGCACCCGACACTATGTAAGGTCATGCCATCAGTTTTCATCAGCTCAGGTGACGACTTTTTCGCCAGTCAGAGGGCCAAATGTCACATCAAGCCAACAACTTTTGTTTTCCAGTCCTGGGCTAACACGCAGAGCTGGCAGGGGGCAATTTTGTCTTTGTTCGTCTTAATGAAACACTCTAGAAAAGATGCCACCCTGTTGACAAACGTGAGCTCATAAATCTACATGAGCGCTTACTTGATTCAGCCCTCCGGTCCGTTGTCATGAGGCCCTTATTCAATTTGTCCCCTCGGCCCATTCGTGCATCTTGTGGGTCATGTTTCCTCAGGGGACTGTTAATGGCAGGACAAGTGAAAACTACTGGAAGCAGCCAAAGATTCCAGGAAATGGGAACGGTTCCATCCAACGTGATTGTTGCTGTCACCTATAAATAACAGGGCACATACAGTATAGAAAGACCCCCATTTGATACTCACTTTCACACCACCTGAGTGTGACTGAACCCACGTTGCCTGCAGAGAAGCCAGGTGAGTCATCCATTTGAACTCTTTGACCGCCAAAATCGTTGGACGTATTCTAAAATCCTAATGAATGCTGCCAAAAACGTTAATTTACGTTTATTAAGTTTTTTTTTCTCTCTCTCAATGGGCAGCGCAACGTCTTGTGCTGCACTGCCTTGTCACTAAACAAAAAATATTAGTTTCAAAGTCACTGTCGTGCAAAAAAAATGTATCTTTTCACAAAAAGCTTGTTTTTCTCTTAATATTTTTGCATTTTCGCCTATGTCACTCAAATGGCCTAATTTCAAATGGTGACTACTAAAGAACGGAATATGGTAGAAACATACTTTTTTTTTTCTCATCAAAGAATGGAATGCAACCTTTCATATGGTATTCACAATATTTATGTCATCATACCGCGGAATATTCTGTTTGCTTTGAAAGATGAGTGAAAATGTTCCAAATCGGCTGGCATCGTTGGGTTTTTTTGGATAACGTTTGGCAGTCAAAGAGTTAAGTGCTGTGTAATTTTTCTTTCAGTCTTTGATTAGCTCCTTATAGAACCGGTGAGAACGTCATCGCGACTTGGTGTGACCCAATGGCGCTGTAGACATATTATAGTTGACTTTGTGTGACTCTACTGTGTAATTAAGAAATCAAGTTTTTAGTAACAGCCCTCCTCCTCATTATCCCCAAGCTGTCAGCACCTCACACTTCACACTTGACTTCTTCTCATCAAGCCGTTATGTTTTACACCTTATCATCGAGTCAGTCTGACTGATGCGTGCTCACATATTCTTTCCAGTTCGATAAACACGCAGTTAGTTCATTAAGAATGTACACTGTTGCAAAAATATTGCTCTTCTGCATAAGAGGCATACTTGTCCACAGATTCTGAAATTGCAAGCCTCTTCAGATGCAGATTATGACTAAGGAAGTCCACAGTATGCAAATAAATCATTTTAATGAAGCTCCGCAGGCAAATACTTAAAAATAAAACGTGCTTTTATTCATCATTTGAATGGCAGAGTCAATTAGTTGTGTAACTATATCATAAGTAAGGACCATATTTGCTAACTTGTATTGGAACACTGAGGCATTTCAACCAGGTGACTTTCCCCAGCCAAACAAAGGAAGTAAAGAAAGGTAATGATCAAGTTCAATCAGTTAAGTATAAAGCAATCTACTGTGCAAAAGTTTTGGGCCACCATGACATTGTGATGTGATGATGCTTAACAACTAGGATGCCATGGTGTATCCAAAATAAAAAAAGGTTGTGACACTTCCTGTTTTTTTTTTTTCCCTTAAGGTGAACTTAAAAAGTGTCTGAGAGGTTTCTTTATCCAAGTGGACGGTGTCTGTTAGAGTTGTTACGTCCATTTTATAGGTGTCCTTCCTGACGTTCCGTTACCCATCCTTTTTTTTTTTTTTTTTTTTTTAAATGTGCCGCTTTGACTATTTGAAGAAATAAAATAGAAAAGAAACACCTATCATACATCCATTATCTGAAGCTCTAAAATAAAAATACATATTATTAGTACAGTCATCTAGTTGCTCGTTGTACTGTTTTGCTCTGGTGATGCACACTGGGACAGAAAAGCCATCTCACGCTCTGTTGTGTTTACTACTCATTTGCTCTCAGCTGTGCACAAATCCAGCCTGAGGAGTCCTCAGTCAATTAAAAACAAGCAAGGTTCTGACCAGTGGGCCAGTGTGATGACTTGGCTTGTGCAGTGCAGTTGTTGATAACACTCCTCTCACTTTCCAATTGCAAACAATTGCAAGACTTTTAGCTTTTCAGCTCGATGGCCATTTTTATAGTTACATGAAATTGTTTACAGTACACATGAATACAAAATATTTAATAAACCTGATGTACTCGTTGTTGAGCAACAAATACAAACAAAAGAATTTCACAAGCACAACAACACCTGATGTTTTTGTAAATGTCTACTCATAGTACAAAAATGACGAAATGACTTTTCTACAATGTACAGCAGTCAGTGTGCAGTTTGTATAATAGTGTACATTTACTCTCCCCTAAAAATAACTCAACCAACAGCTATTCATGTCAAAACCACTGGCATCAAAAGGGATTATACCCTTTAGTGAAAATGTTAGTATTTTGTGTGACCACCATTATTTTCCATCACCATTTTACGCTTGACTATAGGCAAGAAACACTTTTCTTTGTACTCCTCGCACACACCAATGGCGAGCGGTCCTAATAAGCTATTAATGCGGTGCATACCCGAGATTTTCAAAATAAAATAATTGAAAATATTTCTGTCTGTGTCCTCTAAAATACAATACCATAGTTATACTGTTTTGATCTTAAATTCCTGTATATTTTGTCCTGTTTTCCTCGCAGGGAGCGGAGAAGTCTACAGTTTGTTTCGCGCATACACAATGAGAAATCAATTGTGTTAGTTCCGTGAACATTGTTTCTGTACGAGTCTTTTGAATGGCAAAAAAGCTGACAGTCAAGCTACATGGCTGACAACGCGCATGCGCATAACTGGCTTACTTGGCTTGTTCTGCAGTAAACAGTCACTGGTTCAGTTCAAGTTCATCGCCGAATCCCAATGAGTACGCTTTTCCCGGAGAACTTTTGAGGAAAAGAATAATTCGAGTGGTCGTTCTACTGCTGAAGTAGTCATCACGAAAACAGGGAAGAATTTCCTCCGTCACTTTGAAGCGAGGACGTACGAGAAACAGAAATGGCTCTCTGGCTTTCCAGAGGTGAGGTGAGGTGAGGTTGGTTGAAATCACTTGTGGCTCCGCTGAGTTTGTAAAGATTTGTACAAACGCCATCAGCAAATGTTGGGAGGTGTCACCTGTTTATTTCTTTCATCAACACGCCACTTTTTGGCAGTGGCCAACGACAAAGCACAGAGTACAACCGCTCTCGTTGCGAGCAGGAAAGAGCACCACAACGCTACTCAACCGCACGTCTCCTCCTTCAGCCGAGACCTGTGTTGCGTTCAGTAACAGTCCGACATAACAGAGCTCAACATAGCTCAACGGCAACCCCAGAACACACAACACACAGTTTGTTAAAATATTAATTCAAGTGTGTGTGCGCATCAACCTGGGTCAGTCCTGAATATTTCGCCTTTAAAGGCCCAGTCTGCCGGTTTCACTCTGGAAAAGACACTTTTTAAATAAAGGATTTAAACAAACAAACTACTTCTCAATTTACAGATCAGGGCTTGTCTTCATTTCTGGTGGTGATTTTGTCCTAACCCCCCCCACCCCCACTCCTCCCAGCCTGTATTTTGCCATTTTGTGTCTGTTTCGTAAACAGCGGAACATTTCTGTGGAACGTTTTTTTTTTTTTTTTTTTAATTACTCACTCACTCACTCACTCACTCACTCACTCACTCACTCACGCAGCCGACTAATTTGCCCGGCCCCGTTTGCGACACCCCACCCCCCGCTCTGCGAATGGCTGGAGGGGTGTAAACACTGTCTTTCCACAGAAACGTCCTGCTGTTTACAAAACAAACACAAAATGGCAAAATACAGGCTGGGGGGGTGGGGGTTTAGGAAAAAAAATCACCAACAAAAATGAAGAGAAGACCTGATCTGTAAATTGAGAAGTAGTTTGTTTGTTTAAATCCTGTATTTAAAAAGTGCCTTTTCCAGAGTGAAACCGGCAGACTGGGCCTTTAATTGTATACCTACACAGTGGTATTAAATATTTAAATAATATGTAATATTAAAATTAACAATAAAAATACCCCCAACTGTGTCAGCTCGCACCCTTCCGGGCGCTGGCATTTTTCTCAGTCCAGCATGCCCACTCGAAAAGGTCACCGCTCGCCACTGGCACACACTTGACATCATCTGAACCAAATAAGCTTATCTTGGTTTCCATCAGCCCACAAGACATGGTTCCAGTAATCCATGTTCCGATGGTTCCATCTTCAGAAGAGGCTTCCTTTTGGGATGACAACCTTGCAGACCAATTTGAGTGCAGCATATGGTCTGGACACCAAGAGAATCCCCTTCAACCTCTGCAGCCATGCACTCATATTATATACATTTTTCAAAGAGGACCTCTGAATATGATATTGAGCACATGCACTTAAATCTTTTGGTAGGTCACAGGGAGCCATGTTCGGAGTGTGCAGCCAAGAGAGAAGATTTTTATTCGTAGCTTGGCGTAGCATAGTTATTTTTAGCGACTGATCTTATCCTCGAGAGTTCACGCAGGAGATAACATAAAATTTGCCCCTTCAGGACATCTCAGTCACGTCTGAATGTTAAAGACGAGCGTGAAGAGGAAGCCAAAGGTGCAGAGAGAGCAAGAGATGAGCATTTGTGTATGCTATTCACACAAACACTTCTTTGGTATTCAAACCACTGCTGGACTTTTGTTTTAAAAATGTTCATGTGCATCGAAATAGGCCCTGTATTATTTCCCGGTCGCACAAGAGCAGCTTGACCTCTTTGACTCTGACACGTGTCCAGTTTTGAGCATCTGTGAATGACACAACCGTACATGTGGGTCAAGTTGCGCCTTACGGATTGAAGGAGGTCACAAAAACCCACCTACAGTCTTCTTCTTCTTTTTCTCTCACCTTTAATACATTTCCAGAGCAAATTCGCGGTCAAGCTCCAGGGGGTCGGGGTGTGTTCGGGGGTTTGGGGGTCGGGGGTGGAGGGGCCTGGGTCGTGGGGGGATGGGGGCTGGGGACCGGTGGGGCGCTGTGGGGGCCCGCCGGGCCTCGTTCTGCGGCCTTGGGCTCGGGGGTGTGGGCCGGGGCTGGGGCGGGGGTGTTCCGGGCGTCTGGGTCGGCTCACCGACCGGTGTCCGCTCGGGTGGCTTGGGGGTGGCCTTGGTGCTGCCGCGGCCTGGGGATTTCGGGGGGGTGCTCCCTCCCACAGCCCCTTGAATCAGTGGGTGCTGGTGTCTGTGGATCTCACTTTGCTTTATCTATCCTTCCCTCCTTCCTCTCTTTAGTTTTTCCTCTGGTCACTTGAGATCTCAATTTATTGGAAGTTTGAGGTTTCTGGGGTTGGCATAAGACTCTGGTTTTGTAACCACGCAGGAGGGGTTTGGTTGGTGCTGGATTTCACTTTGATGGATTGGATGTACTGGCTTCTATGGATCTCACTCTGCCTCATCGATCCTTCCCTCCTTCCTCTCTTTAGTTTTTCCTCTGGTCTCTTGAGATCTCGCTAATTTGTTGGAATTTAGAGGCTTCCGGGGTTGGCATAAGACTTTGATTTTGTAACCATAGGGAAGGCAGGAAGTGTTTGGTCGGTGCTGGATTTCACTTTGACTTATCTTTCTTTTCTCTTTATTTTTTCTGACCTTTTCTCTGGTCTCCTGACCATTTGAACCTCACGACTCTGGCAAGATTCTGAAGTACCTGGTTAAGGCAAAGGGTAATGGGATATTTATAAGGTTTTAGGTGAATTCATGAGTATAAATTTATACGTATTTGCACGCACACGCACGCACGCACGCAAACGCACGCACACAAAAAAAAAAGAGCAATGATGATAAGACGTTGAATCGGTAAGACTACCGAATGAACAATTCTGAGCTCTTTAAAAAAAAAAAAAAGTACACCCATCAGTGAAAATTGGCCCCAAATATTTTGTGTGGCCTCCATTATTTTCCTGCACTGCCTTTGCAAAAGAAATGCTCTAAATATATTTGTGTTTGGAAGTTGAGAGTTATGTTATTTCTTTATAGTAAAAAAATAAAATGTCAATTTTACACAAACATGCTGTCCATACCGTATAAAATGTAAATTCAAAGAAACTGATGATTTTGCAATCTCTTTCTTTCCAGATGTGTATATATGCATTACCTCAAGTTATTAACTTGAAAGACACATCAAAGTTCATATTCTCATTCTTACTGTACAATTATTATTATAAAGCTGGAGAATGAACTTCCCCGCATTGCTGCACTCCAGAGAAAATAAATGAATATTACTTTGTCTCTCAACATTTCATGTCTTTTTTTTTTTACCAGATGCTTTTTTTGAATGCACAATAGCATTAGGTTGAATGTTTATCTCAAATTATTCCCCCAATAAATTTGATGAAATGTAAGAGATTTGCTCCCAGAATTCATATTGTATATAAGAAGAGATATTTGGTTTAAAACGCAATAACATTTGAGTGAAGGCTTATTTTTCAAATGAGAACAAAACATTTTGTGAATACAGTATTTAACTAATGAAAAACAAAATACTGTGAATTGTCCCACAGTGTTTTACTTAGTGTGCATGCTTAAGTTTCTAATAGCAACCTTGCACTTTTTTCTTTTTGTTTGTTTGTTTTGCTGTGTTCCGCAGGTGCAACGCAGCCTGCTGCAGTGCCGAACAACAGCTGATGCAAATGCCCTCTTCCAACCAAGGTCCTGCCTAATCAAGCTCAAAGCAGGGAATAAATGTGATCAAAAATAAGGCCGCTCAATTCAAGTCCACAGAGCTGATCATGGAAGTGGAATTTTTAATGAGTTTGTGTGTTTGTAGGTGTGTGTGCATGATCTCACCACTGATTCAAGAGCTCCACGGGCTTGATTTAAGAATTCGGAGACTTCAATTCTCATGTGTAAAAATCAATATTGCATATCAGCTGTTGATTACCTTCCGCAAGCTGTAGCAGGTGGGTGTGGTCAGGTCATGTGACAGCCTCAGTACAATAGGGACTGAACTAATTAGTCAATTAGTAGGATCTCTTATTTCCTCTCATCTACATTGGAAAAAAGAGGTTAGAGTGTGTAAAGTTTCATAATTTCTAATTAGTGGTTTTATTGTAGTCAATTAAAAACAAATGAGCAACTCTGGGAGACGTTAGTTGTGTTTATATTAATGGTAGACACCAAAATGAGTGTTGTGTTAATGTAGACATTTTACCAAAACAACAGGACTGTTGAATTTATAACACTATTCCAGGTACCCCAAATATTCTGAATATATTTTCAAAAACAATATTGTTCTTAACCTGGCAATAGCCAGATTGATATTATGATTTGCTCAATGGAGTTCTCCACAATATCAATCTGGGACTGCTCCACGGTGATTTGCTCAGGAAAGGCGGGACTTTCTGTACAATACTTCGAGCTGATTGGACGATGCGGCATTGTGCACGTTTGTTTTAACCAATCACGGCCACAGATGTCGTCTTTGTTCTCGTCGAAGCAGGGAAAAAAAGCACGAACATCTTTGCTAAAAATGCACGAAGCGCCCCTAGCTGTTCAACATTCAACAAGGAAACGGTGAGTAATTCTGCAAGAACAGAATTCATTGTAGCGTCCATTCGTCCATGTGAGGTTTGTTTGTTAGCTCCGGCGTCTGCGCTGGCTTCCTGGTTTCGTCACAGTTGCATGGCCCGCCCCAAAGACAAATGTTGCTCTGTGATTGGTCCAAACCACCAGCAGTTCGGGAACGGCGCGGTTATCAGTGGGAGCGGTACAAGATGTATTACCCGGGGTTTGTGAACTCACAAATACCGCGAGAATTCAGCTTGCAGAGCAAGGTTATATTATTCTTCCTCTGGCATACAATTATGATCCCTGAAAATATTAAGATGATTTGAATTTTCTTTCATATTCCATCTCATATACTGCTTCAGCTACCATGAGGAATGGGGTCATGGCTAGGGTATGCGATAAAGCGAGTGGCTACTCATTATTAACATCTGAACAACTTTGTTGCTATATTTAGCACATTTTCCAGACACCTCTAGCGCCATTTTTCTCTCCCTCAAAAGCAATGGACAACAAATCTAGCAAATTTTTGCGTGGTATTTTTGGGAGGTTTGTAGGGATTTGGAGACCCCCTGAGTCTTATGAGCAGGTGATGTTCACGCCTGATGAATATCACCTTTAATAGTGCTTGCCTGACATGACCACCGGCTAGTTTAATTCCTACGCTAGTTGCCAAATCGTGGAAGGTGAAACTCAAGGTTTCTGCTTCCACCATGTAGACCAGTGGTGTCCAAACTACGGCCCAGGGGCCATTTGCGGCCCACCATCCATTTTCCAGTGGCCTGCGACATGTGCTAAAAATGGCATTTGACTCAGTTCAAATAAAACAAACAAAAAAATGTTTGGAGATGGTCAAAGTAAGAAGGGAAGTATCGAAAAACAGGTGCCATTAAAGGTTGTTTTAGTTAACTAAAACTAATGAAAAAAACTAAAACTAAAATTCAAAAAACAATATTGTTACCGAAATTAAAAAAAAACAAAAATTCTTTTTAACCCTCGTGCAATTTGCTTAGCCAATTATGTAAATTAGGTTTTGATTGTGCAGGGGGGGGGGGGAAAAAAAAAAAATAAATGAGCCACGGTTTTGGAAAACTGGGGGACCGTCAAAATGCGAGTGTGCCAACATTTCTCAGCCATTGCATGAGGGAGATAACAATCATAATATCCCTGGAATCGGATTTAGCCAGCCGCGTAACATTAATGTACATTATAAGTGACATTTTTGGACCGATTGGACACTGCATGTATTTTATTGCAATTTCCGTGATTTCTGCATGAAATCCTTCTATGGACATTCCTCGACGGTGCCATGGGCATGAGAAAGATTTTGCACCCCAAATCCACCAGGTGGCGGTAGAGGCCAATTAATGATTTTCCTTGCAAACGCCGCACTGATTCCAGCACACCATATTCCACACAGACTTATTTCTTCGTGCTTTTTACTGATTGTGCATTCGACAGGATGTTAGTGGATGCGCGTGCACGTTAGTGGGCGCGCGTGCGTGTTCGTGGATGCGCGTACACGCGCGCCACTTATATTTTTGTGCAGAAAAAGGTATTGCGAGCTATTGACTTATGTTTCGTGTTGGGATATGCTGTTTTTTTGTCTGCATGGACGTGGGAAGCACGTTCCCTAGTGGGAGGGGTCGAATGGCAATGCTCGTTGTCGTTTTTATTCCCCAAAATGAGCCACTGTTAGTCGTTGCAATACAGCGGTTTTCCTCAGTGTGTGAAGGCTGTTATTTATTTATTTTTTTCTCTTTCTTCACTTCAGAACTTCAGAATTAATAGCGTGCATATTCCACACGCATGCACAGTTCGATCATCCATTTTGAACAGCCGAGCATTGACATTTGCTCGCCAAGGCTGCAGGGGGCAGGCGTGCCATTGTGGCCAAACGTGCGTGCAACGTGGAGGTGACGTATTTCCCTTCGTGCATTCTTCAAAACATGGCAAGGAGCATGGATCGGTGGAAACAATAACCATTAGGGATAAGACAAAACAAAAAAAACGGGTTTTTTTGCAACTTATGAAGTGTAACATGTAACGGTTGTCGAGATGAATTCCTCGTCGGTTATCTTATCTGGCCGTTGCATTTCTACGTGTGAAAGTGCTAAGCTTCGATTTTTATTCGGCTAGTTTGTATTCACAACAACGTGCTAACGTGCTAAGAGGCTAACGTGCACGAGACATGAGCTTCGTGGATCTCAGGAAAAGAAAGAAAAGAACGGCGATCGGAGACACAATAAGCTGCAAATGCAAGTTGGCAAGTAAGTACTTCTACAAAATAAACATAAACGAACATATGAGCACGTCCTGGAATGCCGCGGGGGACGTGTAGCTTCCGAACGGTATGTAGCTCGTCGCTGTGTTGACTTCCGTTCGCCGGATACAATTGGATACAGGCGATGTAAATTTGTCCGAAAAACACGCACGATTTCCGGGTAAAGTAAACGGACGGATCGGTGTAATGGAGCTTTTTCTTTCCGTTATTTGTCCGGAACCGTACGTCCTACGGGGAAAATTACACATATCTGACACATATCTGGAACCGTGAGCACAAGAGATACGTGGCTCGTTGAAGTGCGACGCCGGATACGGGGGTGTAAATCGGGCCTTCCTGTATCCGAAAAACAAACACAATTTGCGGCTAAAGTCACGGAGGGGTCCCGGTGCCGCTCCGGAGCCCCACAAAAAGTACTTTTTTCCCCAAAGTTTTCTATCAAAGCTACCGTGTTGCCTGATGCTCTAACTATGTCATATGAAAGATTCAAATTTATTTATTTATTATACATATATACAACACAGTTAATTTTCTTCATAATCTATTATTTGGCTTCTGTTGTCCTATGGCGGGGGGAAATAATAATAATAAATAAATATACTATATTTATGCATAGTTTTGATGCCAATGAACATTTTGGGTGGTTGAAAGAAAAAAAAATATTAAAAAATGACTTAGTTATCACACCTCAAAGTAGAATTACTTATTTGGCTAAAATTTACTTTTCCAGGGTGTTTTGCATTAAATTGCCATTGTCAAAAAATTTGGCATGCATTGAAAAAATTGTTGTTATAACTTATTGCCTTATTCGAAGCTCTAATTATGTCATATGAAGTATTAATTTTGTATTTATTTTTTATACATGTATACAGCACAGTTCGTTTTCTTCATAGTCCATTCTTTGGGCTTGTATTGTCCTAAGAGGGGGGAATACATAAAAAAAAAAAAAAAACTTCATATGTATGGATAGTTCTGATGCCAATGAACATTTTGAGTGGTTGAAATAAAAAAAAATGTTAAAAATTGACTTAGTTATCACACCTCAAAGTAGAATTACTTATTTGGCTAAAATTTATTCTTAGAGCGTGTCACTGATTCCAAGGCACAAGGGTTAACCCTACTGCCATATTACAAATAAATTGGTTTATATTTTCTAAATATGTCAAAGCACAAGTACTTTATTTGTACAATTTTTAGGACTAAACACAATTTCTCTTCATAACATTATGTGGCCCTTGCGTCCTTCTGATGTTCTGTACGTGACCCTCAAATGAAAAAGTTTGGACACCCCTGATGTAGACCTCTCTCTGAATTTAAAGGGAATGACAGGAGCCTCTTCCATTAGACGGGAAGTAAGTCAGCTGTGTTCACTCCCACAACGGCGCAAACATTTCCAACATTGTCCATTAACGAACCAACTTTGTGTATTTACAAAAGTACCAAAAGAAATAAAACTCCATACATGTGCATTTAGACTACGCTTTGTACTAGCGCAGTGCACGGAAATGGGACCTCAGTGTGCGAATAGTTATGTAAATTTGCCAAAATTGTGAACAGCTTGCTCATGTACACATTTTCAGAAATAGGTTACTAAAGATTTCCTTTTTTTTTTTTTTTTTTTTTTTTATGTTCACAGTACAGTATATGGATGGGCAGCCACCCCAGAAGCCCAACGACATACAAACAATTAATATGTCAATTCTTCAAAGCATTATCCTTTTCAAGATGTGTGATGAATTCTGTGCAGTCTTTGGACAAGATCAGACCACTAAAATAACTCATGATGACATCACTGATCAAAATGTGGTGTGAAGCATTCAAAGACAACCGGACTCAACTAGACTGGACATGACAGTTCAACATGAATCTGTCAAAAACATGAAGCAAAGAAGCAGGATTTCAACGCTCAAGAGGGAGCGATGAGCCAAATGAGGTTTGACATTAGTGCGGGCTTCAGGCCCCGGAGTAATGAGACTAATCGGCAGCTCCCAACCACGTGACCCATCACCAAATGAGATGAAGATGTGCGTTGGGATGCATTGGCTTCAGCAAGTCAAAAGAATCAAGATGAACTATAATTAAGTATGTGGACTGTAATAAAAGGTAGTGACAACAGCGCATACATTTCCACAAAACCCTTCACAAAATTTAAATAGTTTTTATACTTCTCTTGGTCTCAGTAGCTTCGAAAAGAGGTGGGAATTGTAAGGTTTCTCCAGTTATGGTGCAGCATTATCATAAGTTTTGTTTGTTTTTTAAATTCACAATAATACTGTCATGTTTTGTTTGGGTTGGGTTTTGTTTCATTTTGGTGAGTGTGTTTGTCTGTTGTTTTTGTGTGTTTCCCCTGTATCGTTATGTCTGAGTAGGTCCACCTGTGTGTCATTCCCCTTCCCAGTGTATGTTGACCTAATTAGTGCCCTCTGCCTTCTGTGTTTCCCAGGTGTGTCTTGTTAGTGTCTCATTAGTGTTGTATTTAGTCAGTGGGGTTTGTTCACACATCGAGGGAGCATTGTCTTGTCCGTTCCTGTCCTGAAAGTGCTTTGTAGTTACGTTTGCTATTGGGTCAAGTTTCTCAACATCTGGTCAAGTTTCTCCCCCACATTCAACTCAAGTCTCCACGTTCAACTCAAGTCTCCATGTTCAACTCAAGTCTGTCCACATCATGCCCAGTCTGTCCACATTCAGTCCAGTCATGATGCTAGGCCTTCTCACGTTCCATCCAGTCCCTTACTTAGTTCCAGTAAATTAAGTTATTCTCAGTCCTGCCTTTCTCCCTGCCTGGTTTCTCCACCTTTGGGTCCATCCACCAAAACCATACACCTCAGGTCCTAACAAATGTCACGTTTTGATTCTGACAGGGTTTGGGTTTGTTTTTGTCGGGGTTCCAGTTTTGAGTTTGTCATAATGTTTATGTTTTGCTTTCCTTGTCTCCCCTAGTCTTGTTAAGCCTTGTCATGTCCACCTGTTTGCCTGCTCTTCCTCATGTGTCAACCAATCAGCACCCCCTGCCACTTGTGTCTTGCCCAGCTGTGTCTAATTAATGTCAATTAGTGTGTGTATTTAGTCACCTGTTTTCGGTTCATTGTTCTTGTTTCCCCACGTCCATGCTGCCATTGTTCCGCCATCTCTTGTCTTGAATCGTTTTCCCCTTCTGGATTTTATTGTTTTTCTTAGTGAGTACCCTGTTTGCCCCTTTTGTTTTGTTTGATTAAATTACACGTTTTTGAGCACCTCTGCCTCCCTGACTCGTTTGCCTCCTGCACTTGGGTCCTCCACCACACATAGTTGTGACAACAAATACCTTGATTAAATAAATGCATGCTTGTCTACATAACACAAGCAACTGAACAAAATGGAATAACATGATAGCACAACAACATTAGCTCAAGATGTGATCAAAGCATTACATATTCTTGACACTGCATGTCAGAAAAAATATATTTAATTATGCCACTTGGTTTTATCCTGTATGCATCAACCAAACTCGGTTTAGTGAAATTAAATTTTCATTGTCCATTACATTCTCAAAACATTATTATACGAGGGTGCCAACACTCCATTTGTTAAAACTGAGAAACTGAAAAAGAAAAATGAGCAAACAAGTAATTGTATTAGTAATTGTTTAAAAACAAAACATTTTTCTTGTGTTGAATTTATACACAATGTTAATAGTATATGGAGGAGAATATCGCGATAATTTTATTTTTTAAATGTGCAACTGTACATGAACATCGGGCAACCACAGTACATCCGATTCTGGTGCATTGATAATTACCGTGAGAGATGCAGCATTTCGTTGCCTTTTCACAAAATTTGGAGTGAAAATGACATTTCTCACCCGTAGCCTTATTATTATTATTATTATTATTATTATTATTATTATTAAATAAAGAACCACATGAAAAACTGTCCCCAAAGGCTCAATGGCTGCCCTTTGTTTCACATGTGGTCTATCTTTTGATGAATTCATACTGTGTTGCCTTTTTTGTAAAGTATTGTTGGTTTCAAATAATTGTGACATGATGGCAGCATTAAGTCGAAAAGGTCCCTACTGAAGCAACAAATGTGCAGCCGCCACTGTGAAATGATAAAATGGTAAA